>NW_025728242.1:0-173336 GCF_021461385.2 Schistocerca piceifrons | reverse complement strand
TCAAAAAGAAGGTCAGAGGGAGACAGTAAACCTGAAGTGAGGCATCGGAATCTATAACTAGTGTCACAGGAATAGTTCAAAACATAGACAGTAGGAAGAGTCAGTCTTCTTGTACTTAAGTCGGCATTGTGCCTTTTGTATTTAATTCCGATGCAATTTCTGTGTTTCATCGTCAATAAGTAGGTCCAAGGGATCCAGTAAATCTGAAGTGAAACACCGGAATCTATAACTAGTGTCACAGGAATGGTTCAAAACATAGTCAGTGAGAAGAGTCAGTCTTCTTGTACTTAAGTCGCCATTGTGCCTTTTGTATTAAATTCCGGTGCAATTTCTGTGTTTCATCATCAATAAGAAGATACAAAGGATACAGTAATCCTGGAGTGAAGCATCGGAATCCATAACTAGTGTCTCAGGAATGGATCAAAGCATAGACAGTAAGAAGAGTCAGTCTTCTTGTACTTAAGTCGGCATTGTGCCTTTCGTATATAATTCCGATGCTATTTCTGTGTTTCATCGTCAATAAGAAGGTCCAAGGGATACAGTAAACCTGGAGTGAAGCATCGCAATCTGTAACTAGTGTCACGGGAATGGTTCAAACATAGACAGTAAGATAAGACAGTCTTCTTGTACTTAAGTCGGCATTGTGCCTTTTTTATTTAATTCCGATTTAATATCTGTGTTTCATCGTCAATAAGATGGTCCAGGGGATACAGTAAACCTAGAGTGAAGAATCGGAATCTATTACTAGTGTCACAGGAATGGTTCAAACATAGACAGTAAGAAGAGTCAGTCCTCTTGTACTTCAGTCGGCATTGTGCCTTTTGTATTTAATTCCGACGCAATTTCTGTGTTTCATCGTCAATAAGAACGTCAGAGGGATACAGCAAATCTGAAGTGAAGCTTCGGAATCTCTAACTAGTGTCACAGGAATGGTTCAAAACATAGTCAGTAAGAAGAGACAGTCTTCTTGTACTAAAGTCGGCATTGTGCCTTTTGTATTTGCATCAGATGCAATATCTGTGTTTCATCGTCAATAAGAAGGTCCAAGGGATACAGTAAAGCTGAAGTGAAGCATCGGAATCTATAACTAGTGTCACAGGAATGGTTCAAAACATAGTCAGTAAGAAGAGTCAGTCTTCTTGTACTTAAGTCGGCATCGTGCCTTTTGTATTTAATTCTGATGCAATATCTGTGTTCCATCGTCAATAATAAGGTCAGAGGGATACAGTAAACCTGAAGTGAAGCATCGGAATCTAAAACTAGTGTCACAGGAATGGTTCAAATTGTAGACAGTAGGAAGAGTCAGTCTTCTTGTACTTAAGTCGGCATTGTGCCTTTTGTATTTAATTCCGATGCAATTTCTGTGTTTCATCGTCAATAAGTAGGTCCAAGGGTTCCAGCAAACCTGAAGTGAAGCACCGGAAGCTATAACTAGTGTCACAGGAACGGTTCAAAACATAGTCAGTAAGAAAAGTCAGTCTTCTTGTACTTAAGTCGCCATTGTGCCTTTTGTATTAAATTCCGATGCAATTTCTGTGTTTCATCGTCAATAAGAAGGTACAAAGGATACAGTAATCCTGGAGTGAAGCATCGGAATCTATAACTAATGTCACAGGAATGGTTCAAATCATAGACAGTAAGAAGAGTTAGTCTTCTAGTACTTAATTCGGCACTGTGCCTTTTGGATTTAATTCCGATGCAATTTCTGTGTTTCATCTTCAATAAGAAGCTTAGACGGATACAGTAAACCTGAAGTGAATCATCGGAATCTATAACTAGAGTCACTGGAATGATTCAAAACATAGTCGGTAAGAAGAGTCAGTCTTCTTGTACTTAAGTCGGCATTGTGCCTTTTGTATTTAATTCCGATGCAACTTATGTGTTTCATCGTCAATAAGAAGGTCCAAGGGATACAGTAAAAGTGAAGTGAAGCATCTAAATCTGTAACTAGTGTCACAGGAATGGTTCAAGCATGGACAGAAGAAGAATCAGTCTTCTTGTACTTAAGTCGGCATTATGCCATTCGTATTCAATTCCGCTGCAATATCTGTGTTTCATCGTCAAAAATAAGGGTAGAGGGGTGCAGTAAACCTGAAGTGAAGCATCGGAATCTATAACTAGTGTCGCAGGAATGGTTCAAAACATAGACAGTAGGAAGAGTCAGTCTTCTTGTACTTACGTCGGCATTATGCCTCTTGTATTTCATTCCGATGCAATTGCTGTGTTTCATCGTCAATAAGAAGGTCCAAGGGATACAGTAAACCTGAAGTGAAGCATCGGAATCTATAACTAGTGTCACAGGAATGCATCAAAGCATAGACAGTAAGAAGAGTCAGTCTTCTTCTACTTAATTCGGCATTGTGCCTTTGAATTTAATTCCGATGCAATTCCTGTGTTTCATCGTCAATAAGAGCGTCAGAGGGATACAGTAAATCTGAAGTGAAGCTTCGGAATCTATAACTAGTGCCACAGGAATGGTTCAAAACATAGTCAGTAAGAAGAGACAGTCTTCTTGTACTAAGGTCGGCATTGTGCCTTTTGTATTTAATTCCGATGCAATTTCTGTGTTTCATCGTCAATAAGGACGTCCAAGGGATACAGTAAACATGAAGTGAAGCATCGGAATCTATAACTAGTGTCACAGGAATGCATCAAAGCATAGACAGTAGGAAGAGTCAGTCTTCTTGTACTTACGTCGGCATGGTGCCTCTTCTATTTAATTCCGATGCAATTGCTGTGTTTCATCGTCAATAAGAAGGTGCAAGGGATACAGTAAACCTAGAATGAAGCATCGGAATCTGTAACGAGTGTCACAGGAACGTTTCAAACGTAGACAGTAAGATGAGTCAGTCTTCTTGTACTTAAGTCGGCATTGTGCCTTTTTTATTTAATTCCGTTGCAATTTCTGTGTTTCATCGTCAATAAGAAGGTCCAAGTGATACAGTAAACCTAGAGTGAAGCATCGGTATTTATTACTAGTGTCACAGGAATGGTTCAAACATAGACAGTAGGAAGAGTCAGTCTTCTTGTACTTAATTCGGCATTGTGCCTTTTGCATTTAATTCCGATGCAATTTCTGTGTTTTATCGTCAATAAGAGCGTCAGAGGGATACAGTAAATCTGAAGTGAAACTTCGGAATCTATAACTAGTGTCACAGGAATGGTTGAAAACATATTCAGTAAGAAGAGACAGTCTTCTTGTACTTAAGTCGGCATTGTGCCTTTTGTATTTAATTCCGATGCAACTTATGTGTTTCATCGTCAATAAGAAGGTCCGAGGGATACAGTAAACCTGAAGTGAAGCATCTAAATCTGTAACTAGTGTCACAGGAATGGTTCAAGCATGGACAGAAGAAGAATCAGTCTTCTTGTACTTAAGTCGGCATTATGCCATTTGTATTTAATTCCGCTGCAATTTCTGTGTTTCATCGTCAATAAGAAGGGCAGAGGGGTGCAGTAAACCTGAAGTGAAGCATCGGAATCTATAACTAGTGTCACAGGAATGGTTTAAAACATAGACAGTAGGAAGAGTCAGTCTTCTTGTACTTACGTCGGCATGGTGCCTCTTCTATTTAATTCCGATGCAATTGCTGTGTTTCATCGTCAATAAGAAGGTCGAAGGGATACAGTAAACCTGAAGTGAAGCATCGGAATCTATAACTAGTGTCACAGGAATGCATCAAAACATAGACAGTAAGAAGAGTCAGTCTTCTTGTACTTAAGTCGGCATTGTGCCTTTCGTATATAATTCCGATGCTATTTCTGTGTTTCATCGTCAATAAGAAGGTCCAAGGGATACACTAAACATGGAGTGAAGCATCAGAATCTATAACAAGTGTCACAGGGATGGTTAAAAACATAGACAGTAAGAGGATTCAGTATTCTTGTACTTAAGTCGGCATTGTGCCTTTTGTATTTAATTCCCATGCAATTTCTGTGTTTCATCTTCAATAAGTAGGTCCCAGGGATACAGTAAACCTGAAGTGAAGCATCAGAGTCTATAACTAGTGTCACAGGAATGGTTCAAAACATAGTCAGTGGGAGGAGTCAGTCTTCTTGTACTTAAGTCGGCATTGTGCCTTTTGTATTTAATTCCGATGCAATTTCTGTGTTTCATCGTCAATAAGAAGATACAAAGGATACAGTAATCCTGGAGTGAAGCATCGGAATCTATAACTAGTGTCACAGGAATGGTTCAAAACATAGACAGTAAGAAGAGTCAGTCTTCTTGTATTTAAGTCGGCATTGTGCCTTCTGTATTTAATTCCGATGCTATTTCTGTGTTTCATCGTCAATAAGAAGGTCCAAGGGATACAGTAAACCTGAAGTGAAGCATCAGAGTCTATAACTAGTGTCACAGGAATGGTTCAAAACATAGTCAGTGGGAGGAGTCAGTCTTCTTGTACTTAAGTCGGCATTGTGCCTTTTGTATTTAATTCCGATGCAATTTCTGTGTTTCATCGTCAATAAGAAGATACAAAGGATACAGTAATCCTGGAGTGAAGCATCGGAATCTATAACTAGTGTCACAGGAATGGTTCAAAACATAGACAGTAAGAAGAGTCAGTCTTCTTGTATTTAAGTCGGCATTGTGCCTTCTGTATTTAATTCCGATGCTATTTCTGTGTTTCATCGTCAATAAGAAGGTCCAAGGGATACAGTAAACCTGGAGTGAAGCATCGGAATCTGTAACTAGTGTCACAGGAATGGTTCAAACGTAGACAGTAAGATGAGTCAGTCTTCTTGTACTTAAGTCGGCATTGTGCCTTTTTTATTTAATTCCGATGCAATTTCTGTGTTTCATCGTCAATAAGAAGATCCAAGGGATGCAGTAAACCAAGAGTGAAGCATCGGTATTTATTACTAGTGTCACAGGAATGGTTCAAACATAGACAGTAAGAAGAGTCAGTCTTCTTGTACTTAATTCGGCATTGTGCCTTTTGCTTTTAATTCCGATGCAATTTCTGTGTTTCATCGTCAATAAGAGCGTCAGAGGGATACAGTAAATCTGAAGTGAAGCTTCGGAATCTATAACTAGTGTCACAGGAATGGTTCAAACATAGTCAGTAAGAAGAGACAGTCTTCTTGTACTAAAGTCGGCATTGTGCGTTTTGTAATTAATTCCGATGCAATTTCTGTGTTTCATCGTCAATAAGAAGGTCCAAGGGATACAGTAAAGCTGCAGTGAAGCATCGGAATCTATAACAAGTGTCACAGGGATGGTTCAAAACATAGACAGTAAGATGATTCAGTAAGCTTGTACTTAAGTCGGCATTGTGACATTTGTATTTAATTCCCATGCAATTTCTGTGTTTCATCTTCAATAAGTAGGTCCCAGGGATACAGTAAACCTGAAGTGAAGCATCAGAGTCTATAACTAGTGTCACAGGAATGGTTCATAACATAGTCGGTGGGAGGAGTCAGTCTTCTTGTACTTAAGTCGGCATTGTGCCTTTTGTATTTAATTCCGATGCAACTTCTGTGTTTCATCGTCAACAAGAAGCTCAGAGGGATACAGTAAACCTGAAGTGAAGCATCGAAATCTATAACTACTGTCACAGGAATGGTTCAAAACATAGTCAGTAAGAAGAGTCAGTCTTCTTGTACTTAAGTCACCATTGTGCCTTTTGTATTAAATTCCGATGCAATTTCTGTGTTTCATCGTCAATAAGAAGATACAAAGGATACAGTAATCCTGGAGTGAAGCATCGGAATCTATAACTAGTGTCTCAGGCATGGTTCAAAATATAGACAGTAAAAAGAGTCAGTCTTCTAGTACTTAATTCGGCACTGTGCATTTTGGATTTAATTCCCATGCAATTTCTGTGTTTCATCGTCAATACGAAGGTCAGAGGGAAACAGTAAACCTGAAGTGAATCATCGGAATCTATAACTAGAGTCACAGGAATGGTTCAAAACATAGTCAGTAAGAAGAGTCAGTCTTCTTGTACTTAAGACGGCATTGTGCCTTTTGAATTTAATTCCGATGCAACTTATGTATTTCATCGTCAATAAGAAGGTCCAAGGGATACAGCAAACCTGAAGTGAAGCATCGAAATCTATAACTAGTGTCACAGGAATGTTTCAAAACATAGACAGAAGAAGAATCAGTCCTCTTGTACTTAAGTCGGAATTGTGCCATTTGTATTTAATTCCGCTGCAATATCTGTGTTTCATCGTCAATAAGAAGGGCAGAGGTGTGCAGTAAACCTGAAGTGAAGCATCGTAATCTATAACTAGTGTCACAGGAATGGTTCAAAACATAGACAGTAGGAAGATTCAGTCTTCTTGTACTTACGTCGGCATGGTGCCTTTTCTATTTAATTCCGATGCAATTGCTGTGTTTCATCGTCAATAAGAAGGTCCAAGGGACACAGTAAACCTGAAGTAAAGCATCGGAATCCATAACAAGTGTCACAGGGATGGTTCAAAACATAGACAGTAAGAAGATTCAGTATTCTTGTACTTAATTCGGCATTGTGCCGTTTGTATTTAATTCCGACGCAATTTCTGTGTTTCATTTTCAATAAGAACGTCAGAGGGATACAGTATACCTAGAGTGAAGCATCGGCATTTATTACTAGTGTCACAGGAATGGTTCAAACATAGACAGTAAGAAGAGTCAGTCTTCTTGTACGTAATTCGGCACTGTGCCTTTTGGATTTAATTCCGATGCAACTTCTGTGTTTCATCGTCAATAAGAAGGTCAGAGGGATACAGTAAACCTGGAGTGAAGCATCGGAATCTGTAACTAGTGTCACAGGAATGGTTCAAGCATGGACAGAAGAAGAATCAGTCTTCTTGTACTTAAGTCGGCATTATGCCATTTGTATTTAATTCCGCTGCAATTTCTGTGTTTCATCGTCAATAAGAAGGTCCAAGGGATACAGTAAACCTGGAGTGAAGCATCGGAATCTGTAACTAGTGTCACAGGAATGGTTCAAACGTAGACAGTAAGATGAGTCAGTCTTCTTGTACTTACGTCGGCATGGTGCCTTTTCTATTTAATTCCGATGCAATTGCTGTGTTTCATCGTCAATAAGAAGGTCCAAGGGACACAGTAAACCTGAAGTAAAGCATCGGAATCCATAACAAGTGTCACAGGGATGGTTCAAAACATAGACAGTAAGAAGATTCAGTATTCTTGTACTTAATTCGGCATTGTGCCTTTTGCATTTAATTCAGATGCATTTTCTGTCTTTCATCGTCAATAAGAGCGTCAGAGGGATACAGTAAACCTGAAGTGAAGCATCAGAGTCTATTACTAGTGTCACAGGAATGGTTCAAAATATAGTCGGTGGGAGGAGTCAGTCTTCTTGTACTTAAGTCGGCATTGTGACTTGTGTAATTAATTCCGATGCAACTTCTGTGTTTCATCGTCAATAAGAAGGTCAGAGGGATACAGTAAACCTGAAGTGAAGCATCGGAATGTATAACTACTGTCACAGGAATGGTTCAAAGCATAGTCAGTAAGAAGAGTCAGTCTTGTTGTACTTAAGTCGCCATTGTGCCTTTTGTATTAAATTCCGATGCAATTTCTGTGTTACATCGTCAATAAGAAGATACAAAGGATACAGTAATAATGGAGTGAAGCATCGGAATCTATAACTAGTGTCACAGGAGTGGTTCAATATATAGACAGTAAGAAGAGTCAGTCTTCTAGTACTTAATTCGGCACTGTGCCTTTTGGATTTAATTCCCATGTTATATCTGTGTTTCATGGTCAAAAAGAAGGTCAGAGGGATACAGTAAACCTGAAGTGAATAATCAGAATCTATAACTAGTGTCACAGGAATGTTTCAAAACGTAGACAGGAGAAGAATCAGTCATCTTGTACTGAAGTCGGAATTGTGCCATTTGTATTTAATTCCGCTGCAATTTCTGTGTTTCATCGTCAATCAGAGGGGCAGAGGGGTGCAGTAAACCAGAAGTGAAGCATCGTAATGTATAACTAGTGTCACAGGAATGGTTCAAAACATAGGCAGTAGGAAGATTCAGTCTACTTGTACTTACGTCGGCATGGTGCCT
The DNA here is from genome assembly GCF_021461385.2 of Schistocerca piceifrons. Lineage (NCBI taxonomy): Eukaryota > Metazoa > Arthropoda > Insecta > Orthoptera > Acrididae > Schistocerca > Schistocerca piceifrons. The sequence continues at coordinate 165,308 of NW_025728242.1, read as the reverse complement.
TTTCTATTTAATTCCGATGCAATTGCTGTGTTTCATCGTCAATACGAAGGTCCAAGGGATACAGTAAACCTGAAGTGAAGCATAGGAATCCATAACTAGTGTCACAGGAATGGATCAAAGCATAGACAGTAAGAAGAGTCAGTCTTCTTGTACTTAAGTCGGCATTGTGCCTTTCGTATATAATTCCGATGCTATATCTGTGTTTCATCGTCAATAAGAAGGTCCAAGGGATACAGTGAACCTGGAGTGAAGCATCGGAATCTATTACTAGTGTCACAGAAATGGTTCAAAACATAGACAGTAAGAAGAGTCAGTTTTCTTGTACTTAATTCAGCATTGTGCCTTTTGTATTTAATTCCGACGCAATTCCTGTGTTTCATCGTCAATAAGAACGTCGGAGGGATACAGTAAACCTAGAGTGAAGCATCGGTATTTATTACTAGTGTCACAGGAATGGTTCAAACATAGACAGTAAGAAGAGTCAGTCTTCTTGTACTTAATTCTGCACTGTGCCTTTTGGATTTAATTCCGATGCAATTTCTGTGTTTCATCGTCGATAAGAAGGTCCAAGGGATACAGTAAACCTGGAGTGAAGCATCGGAATCTATAACAAGTCTCACAGGGATGGTTCAAAACATAGACAGTAAGAAGATTCAGTATTCATGTACATAATTCGGCATTATGCCTTTTGTATTTAATTCCCATGCAATTTCTGTGTTTCATCTTCAATAAGTAGGTCCCAGGGATACAGTAAACCTGAAGTGAAGCATCAGAGTCTATAACTAGTGTCACAGGAATGGTTCAAACATAGTCAGTGGGAGGAGTCAGTCTTCTTGTACTTAAGTCGGCATTGTGCCTTTTGTATTTAATTCCGATGCAACTTCTGTGTTTCATCGTCAATAAGAAGGTCAGAGGGATACAGTAAACCTGAATTGAAGCATCGGAATCTATAACTAGTGTCACAGGAATGGTTCAAATCATAGACAGTAGGAAGAGTCAGTTTTCTTGTACTTAAGTCGGCATTGTACCTTTTGTATTTAATTCCGATGCAATTTCTATGTTTCATCGTCAATAAGTAGGTCTAAGGGATCCAGTAAACCTGAAGTGAAGCAACGGAATCTATAACTAGTGTCACAGGAATGGTTCAAAACATAGTCAGTAAGAAGAATCAGTCTTCTTGTACTTAAGTCGCCATTGTGCCTTTTGTATTAAATAACGATGCAATTTCTGTGTTTCATCTTCAATAAGAAGACACAAAGGATACAGTAATCCTGAAGTGAAGCATCGGAATCTATAACTAGTGTCACAGGAATGGTTCAAAATATAGACAGTAAGAAGAGGCAGTCTTCTAGTACTTAATTCGGCACTGTCCCTTTTGGATTTAATTCCGATGCAATTTTTGTGTTTCATCGTCAATAAGAAGGTCAAAGGGATACAGTAAACCTGAAGTGAATGTTCAGAATCTATAACTAGTGTGACAGGAATGGCTCAAAACATAGTCAGTCAGAAGAGTCAGTCTTCTTGTACTTAAGTCGGCATCGTGCCTTTTGTATTTAATTCCGATGCAACTTATGTACTTCATCGTCAATAAGAAGGTCCAAGACATACAGTAAACCTGAAGTGAAGCATCGAAATCTATAACTAGTGTCACAGGAATGCTTCAAAGCATAGACAGTAAGAAGAGTCAGTCTTCTTGTACTTAAGTCGGCATTGTGCCTTTCGTAATAATTCCGATGCAATTTCTGTGTTTCATTGTCAATAAAAAGTCAGAGGGATACAGTAAACCTGAAGTGAAGCATCGGAATCCAAAACTAGTGTCACAGGAATGGTTCAAAACATAGACAGTAGGAAGAGTCAGTCTTCTTGTACTTATGTCGGCATTGTGCCTTTTCTATTTAATTCCGATGCAATTTCTTTGTTTCATCGTCAATAAGAAAGTCCAAGGGATACAGTAAACCTGAAGTGAAGCACCGGAACCCATAACTAGTGCCACAGGGTTCGTTCAAAACATAGACAGTAAGAAGAGTCAGTATTCTTGTACTTATGTCGGCATTGTGCCTTTTGTATTTAATTCCGCTGCTATTTCTGTGTTTCATCGTCAATAAGATGGGCAGAGGGGTGCAGTAAAGCTGAAGTGAAGCATCGGAATCTGTAACTAGTGTCACAGGAATGGTTCAAATCATAGACAGTAGGTAGAGTCAGTCTTCTTGTACTTACGACGGCATGGTGCCTCTTCTATTTAATTCCGGTGCAATAGCTGTGTTTCATCGTCTATAAGAAGGTCCAAGGGATACAGTAAACCTGAAGTGAAGCATCGGAATCTATAACTAGTGTCACAGGAATGCAGCAAAACATAGACAGTAAGAAGAGTCAGTCTTCTTGTACTTAAGTCGGCATTGTGCCTTTCGTATATAATTCCGATGCTATTTCTGTGTTTCATCGTCAATAAGAAGGTCCAAGGGAATCAGTAAACATGGAGTGAAGCATCGGAATCTATAACAAGTGTCACAGGGATGGTTAAAAACATAGACAGTAAGAGGATTCAGTATTCTTGTACTTAAGTCGGCATTGTGCCATTTGGATTTAGTTCCGATGCAATTTCTGTGTTTCATCTTCAATAAGAAGGTCAGAGGGATACAGTAAACCTGAAGTGAATCATCGGAATCTATAACTAGTGTCACTGGAATGGTTCAAAACGTAGTCAGTACGAAGAGTCAGTCTTCTTGTACTTAAGTCGGCATTGTGCCTTTTGTATTTAATTCCGATGCTATTTCTGTGTTTCATCGTCAATAAGAAGGTCCAAGGGATACAGTAAACCTGGAGTGAAGCATCGGAATCTGTAACTAGTGTCACAGGAATGGTTCAAGCATGGACAGAAGAAGAATCAGTCTTCTTGTACTTAAGTCGGCATTATGCCATATGTATTTAATTCCGCTGCAATTTCTGTGTTTCATCGTCAATAAGAAGGGCAGAGGGGTGCAGTAAACCTGAAGTAAAGCATCGGAATCTATAACTAGTGTCACAGGAATGATTCAAATCATAGACAGTAGGAAGAGTCAGTCTTCTTGTACTTACGCCGGCATGGTGCCTCTTCTATTTATTTCCGATGCAATTGCTGTGTTTCATCGTCAATAAGAAGGTCCAAGGGATACAGTAAACCTGAAGTGAAGCATCGGAATCTATAACTAGTGTCACAGAAATGCTTCAAAGCATAGACAGTAAGAAGAGTCAGTCTTCTTGTACTTAAGTCGGCATTGTGCCTTTCGTATATAATTCCGATGCAATTTCTGTGTTTCATTGTCAATAAGAAGGTCCAAGGGATACAGTAAACCTGGAGTGAAGCATCGGAATATGTAACTAGTGTGACAGGAATGGTTCAAACGTAGACAGTAAGATGAGCCAGTCTTGATGTACTTAAGTCGGCATTGTGCCTTTTTTATTTAATTCCGAAGCAATTTCTGTGTTTCATCGTCAATAAGAAGGTCCAAGGGATACAGTAAACCTAGAGTGAAGCATCGGTATTTATTACTAGTGTCACAGGAATGGTTCAAACATAGACAGTAAGAAGAGTCAGTCTTCTTGTACTTAATTCGGCATTGTGCCTTTTGTATTTAATTCCGATGCAATTTCTGTGCTTCATCGTCAATAAGAAGGTCCAAGGGATACAGTAAACCTGGAGTGAAGCATCGGAATCTATAACAAGTGTCACAGGGATGGTTCAAAGCATAGACAGTAAGAAGATTCAGTATTCTTGTACTTAATTCGGCATAGTGCCTTTTGTATTTAATTCCCATGCAATTTCTGTGTTCCATCGTCAATAGGAAGGTCAGAGGGATACAGTGAACCTGAAGTGAGGCATCGGAATCTATAACTAGTGTCACAGGAATGGTTCAAAACATAATCAGTAAGAAGAGTCAGTCTTCTTGTACTTAAGTCGCCATTGTGCCTTTTGTATTAAATTCCGATGCAATTTCTGTGTTTCATCGTCAATAAGAAGATACAAAGGATACAGTAATCCTGGAGTGAAGCATCGGAATCTATTACTAGTGTCACAGGAATGGTTCAAAGCATAGACAGTAAGAAGAGTTAGTCCACTAGTACTTAATGCGGCACTGTGCCTTTTGGATTCAATTCCGATGCAATTTCTGTGTTTCATCTTGAATAAGAAGGTCAGAGGGATACAGTAAACCTGAAGTGAATCATCGGAATCTATAACTAGTGTCACTGGAATGGTTCAACACATAGTCAGTAAGAAGAGTCAGTCTTCTTGTACTTAAGTCGGCATTGTGCCTTTTGTATTTAATTCCGATGCAACTTATGTGTTTCATCGTCAATACGAAGGTCCAAGGGATAGAGTAAACCTGAAGTGAAGCATCTAAATCTGTAACTAGTGTCACAGGAATGGTTCAAGCATGGACAGAAGAAGAATCTGTCTTCTTGTACTTAAGTCGGCATTATGCCATTTGTATTTAATTCCGCTGCAATTTCTGTGTTTCATCGCCAATAAGAAGGGCAGAGGGGTGCAGTAAACCTGAAGTGAAGCATCGGAATCTATAACTATTGTCACAGGAATGGTTCAAAACATAGACAGTACGAAGAGTCAGTCTTCTTGTACTTACGTCGGCATGGTGCCTCTTCTATTTAATTCCGATGCAATTGCTGTGTTTCATCGTCAATAAGAAGGTCCAAGGGATACAGTAAACCTGAAGTGAAGCATCGGAATCTAAAACTAGTGTCACAGGAATGCATCAAAGCATAGACAGTAAGAAGAGTCAGTCTTCTTGTACTTAAGTCGGCATTGTGCTTTTTTATTTAATTCCGTTGCAATTTCTGTGTTTCATCGTCAATAAGAAGGTCCAAGGGATACAGTAAACCTAGAGTGAAGCATCGGTATTTATTACTAGTGTCACAGGAATGGTTCAAACATAGACAGTAAGAAGAGTCAGGCTTCTTGTACTTAATTCGGCATTGTGCCTTTTGCATTTAATTCCGATGCAATTTCTGTGTTTCATCGTCAATAAGAGCGTCAGAGGGATACAGTAAACCTGAAGTGAAGCTTCGGAATCTATAACTAGTGTCACAGGAATGGTTCAAAACATTGTCAGTAAGAAGAGACAGTCTTCTTGTACTAAAGTCGACATTGTGCCTTTTGTATTTAATTCCGATGCAATGTCTGTGATTCATCGTCAATAAGAAGGTCCAAGGGATACAGTAAACCTATAGTGAAGCATCGGAATCTATAACAAGTGTCACAGGGATTGTTCAAGACATAGACCGTAAGAATAGTCAGTATCCTTGTACTTAAATCGACATTGTGCCTTTTGTATTTAATTCCGATGTAATTTCTGTGTTTCATCTTCAATAAGTACGTCCAAGGGATACAGTAAACCTGAAGTGAAGCATCAGAGTCTATAACTAGTGTCAGAGGAATGGTTCAAAACATAGTCAGTGGGAAGAGTCAGTCTTCTAGTACTTAAGTCGCCATTGTGCGTTTTGTATTTAATTCAGATGCAACTTCTGTGTTTCATCGTCCATAAGAAGGTCAGAGGGATACAGTAAACCTAGAGTGAAGCATCGGTATTTATTACTAGTGTCACAGGAATGGTTCAAACATAGACAGTAAGAAGAGTCAGTTTTCTTGTACTTAATTCGGCATTGTGCCTTTTGTATTTAATTCCGATGCAATTTCTGTGTTTCATCGTCAATAAGAGCGTCAGAGGGATACAGTAAATCTGAAGTGAAGCTTCGGAATCTTTAACTAGTGTCACAGGAATGGTACAAAACATAGTCAGTAAGAAGAGACAGTCTTCTTGTACTAAAGTCGGCATTGTGCCTTTTGTATTTAATTCCGATGCAATTTCTGTGTTTCATCGTCAATAAGAATGTCCAAGGAATACAGTAAACCTGGAGTGAAGCATCGGCATCTATAACAAGTGTCACAGGGATGGTTCAAAACATAGACAGTAAGAAGATTCAGTATTCTTGTACTTAATTCGGCATAGTGCCTTTTGTATTTAATTCCCAAGCAATTTCTGTGTTTCATCATCAATAAGTAGGTCCCAGGGATACAGTAAACCTGAAGTGAAGCATCAGAGTCTATAACTAGTGTCACAGGAATGGTTCAAATCATAGACAGTAGGAAGAGTCAGTCTTCTTGTACTTAAGTCGGCATTGTACCTTTTGTATTTAATTCCGATGCAATATCTGTGTTTCATCGTCAATAAGTAGGTCCAAGGGATCCAGTAAACCTGAAGTGAAGCAACGGAATCTATAACTAGTATCACAGGAATGGTTCAAAACATAGTCAGTAAGAAGAATCAGTCTTCTTGTACTTAAGTCGCCATTGTGCCTTTTGTATTACATTCCGATGCAATTTCTGTGTTTCATCGTCAATAAGAAGACACAAAGTATACAGTAATCCTGATGTGAAGCATCGGAATCTATAACTAGTGTCACAGGAATGGTTCAAAATATAGACAGTAAGGAGAGTCAGTCTTCTAGTACTTAATTCGGCACTGTCCCTTTTGGATTTAATTCCGATGCAATTTCTGTGTTTCATCGTCAATAAGAAGGTCAGAGGGATATAGTAAACCTGAAGTGAATCTTCAGAATCTATAACTAGTGTCACAGGAATGGTTCAAAGCATAGTCAGTGAGAAGAGTCAGTCTTCTTGTACTTAAGTCGGCATTGTGCCATTTGGATTTAGTTCCGATGCAATTTCTGTGTGTCAACTTCAATAAGAAGGTCAGAGGGATACAGTAAACCTGAAGTGAATCATCGGAATCTATAACTAGTGTCACTGGAATGGTTCAAAACGTAGTCAGTACGAAGAGTCAGTCTTCTTGTACTTAAGTCGGCATTGTGCCTTTTGTATTTAATTCCGATGCTATTTCTGTGTTTCATCGTCAATAAGAAGGTCCAAGGGATACAGTAAACCTGGAGTGAAGCATCGGAATCTGTAACTAGTGTCACAGGAATGGTTCAAGCATGGACAGAAGAAGAATCAGTCTTCTTGTACTTAAGTCGGCATTATGCCATATGTATTTAATTCCGCTGCAATTTCTGTGTTTCATCGTCAATAAGAAGGGCAGAGGGGTGCAGTAAACCTGAAGTAAAGCATCGGAATCTATAACTAGTGTCACAGGAATGATTCAAATCATAGACAGTAGGAAGAGTCAGTCTTCTTGTACTTACGCCGGCATGGTGCCTCTTCTATTTATTTCCGATGCAATTGCTGTGTTTCATCGTCAATAAGAAGGTCCAAGGGATACAGTAAACCTGAAGTGAAGCATCGGAATCTATAACTAGTGTCACAGAAATGCTTCAAAGCATAGACAGTAAGAAGAGTCAGTCTTCTTGTACTTAAGTCGGCATTGTGCCTTTCGTATATAATTCCGATGCAATTTCTGTGTTTCATTGTCAATAAGAAGGTCCAAGGGATACAGTAAACCTGGAGTGAAGCATCGGAATATGTAACTAGTGTGACAGGAATGGTTCAAACGTAGACAGTAAGATGAGCCAGTCTTGATGTACTTAAGTCGGCATTGTGCCTTTTTTATTTAATTCCGAAGCAATTTCTGTGTTTCATCGTCAATAAGAAGGTCCAAGGGATACAGTAAACCTAGAGTGAAGCATCGGTATTTATTACTAGTGTCACAGGAATGGTTCAAACATAGACAGTAAGAAGAGTCAGTCTTCTTGTACTTAATTCGGCATTGTGCCTTTTGTATTTAATTCCGATGCAATTTCTGTGCTTCATCGTCAATAAGAAGGTCCAAGGGATACAGTAAACCTGGAGTGAAGCATCGGAATCTATAACAAGTGTCACAGGGATGGTTCAAAGCATAGACAGTAAGAAGATTCAGTATTCTTGTACTTAATTCGGCATAGTGCCTTTTGTATTTAATTCCCATGCAATTTCTGTGTTCCATCGTCAATAGGAAGGTCAGAGGGATACAGTGAACCTGAAGTGAGGCATCGGAATCTATAACTAGTGTCACAGGAATGGTTCAAAACATAATCAGTAAGAAGAGTCAGTCTTCTTGTACTTAAGTCGCCATTGTGCCTTTTGTATTAAATTCCGATGCAATTTCTGTGTTTCATCGTCAATAAGAAGATACAAAGGATACAGTAATCCTGGAGTGAAGCATCGGAATCTATTACTAGTGTCACAGGAATGGTTCAAAGCATAGACAGTAAGAAGAGTTAGTCCACTAGTACTTAATGCGGCACTGTGCCTTTTGGATTCAATTCCGATGCAATTTCTGTGTTTCATCTTGAATAAGAAGGTCAGAGGGATACAGTAAACCTGAAGTGAATCATCGGAATCTATAACTAGTGTCACTGGAATGGTTCAACACATAGTCAGTAAGAAGAGTCAGTCTTCTTGTACTTAAGTCGGCATTGTGCCTTTTGTATTTAATTCCGATGCAACTTATGTGTTTCATCGTCAATACGAAGGTCCAAGGGATAGAGTAAACCTGAAGTGAAGCATCTAAATCTGTAACTAGTGTCACAGGAATGGTTCAAGCATGGACAGAAGAAGAATCTGTCTTCTTGTACTTAAGTCGGCATTATGCCATTTGTATTTAATTCCGCTGCAATTTCTGTGTTTCATCGCCAATAAGAAGGGCAGAGGGGTGCAGTAAACCTGAAGTGAAGCATCGGAATCTATAACTATTGTCACAGGAATGGTTCAAAACTTAGACAGTACGAAGAGTCAGTCTTCTTGTACTTACGTCGGCATGGTGCCTCTTCTATTTAATTCCGATGCAATTGCTGTGTTTCATCGTCAATAAGAAGGTCCAAGGGATACAGTAAACCTGAAGTGAAGCATCGGAATCTAAAACTAGTGTCACAGGAATGCATCAAAGCATAGACAGTAAGAAGAGTCAGTCTTCTTGTACTTAAGTCGGCATTGTGCTTTTTTATTTAATTCCGTTGCAATTTCTGTGTTTCATCGTCAATAAGAAGGTCCAAGGGATACAGTAAACCTAGAGTGAAGCATCGGTATTTATTACTAGTGTCACAGGAATGGTTCAAACATAGACAGTAAGAAGAGTCAGGCTTCTTGTACTTAATTCGGCATTGTGCCTTTTGCATTTAATTCCGATGCAATTTCTGTGTTTCATCGTCAATAAGAGCGTCAGAGGGATACAGTAAACCTGAAGTGAAGCTTCGGAATCTATAACTAGTGTCACAGGAATGGTTCAAAACATTGTCAGTAAGAAGAGACAGTCTTCTTGTACTAAAGTCGACATTGTGCCTTTTGTATTTAATTCCGATGCAATGTCTGTGATTCATCGTCAATAAGAAGGTCCAAGGGATACAGTAAACCTATAGTGAAGCATCGGAATCTATAACAAGTGTCACAGGGATTGTTCAAGACATAGACCGTAAGAATAGTCAGTATCCTTGTACTTAAATCGACATTGTGCCTTTTGTATTTAATTCCGATGTAATTTCTGTGTTTCATCTTCAATAAGTACGTCCAAGGGATACAGTAAACCTGAAGTGAAGCATCAGAGTCTATAACTAGTGTCAGAGGAATGGTTCAAAACATAGTCAGTGGGAAGAGTCAGTCTTCTAGTACTTAAGTCGCCATTGTGCGTTTTGTATTTAATTCAGATGCAACTTCTGTGTTTCATCGTCCATAAGAAGGTCAGAGGGATACAGTAAACCTAGAGTGAAGCATCGGTATTTATTACTAGTGTCACAGGAATGGTTCAAACATAGACAGTAAGAAGAGTCAGTTTTCTTGTACTTAATTCGGCATTGTGCCTTTTGTATTTAATTCCGATGCAATTTCTGTGTTTCATCGTCAATAAGAGCGTCAGAGGGATACAGTAAATCTGAAGTGAAGCTTCGGAATCTTTAACTAGTGTCACAGGAATGGTACAAAACATAGTCAGTAAGAAGAGACAGTCTTCTTGTACTAAAGTCGGCATTGTGCCTTTTGTATTTAATTCCGATGCAATTTCTGTGTTTCATCGTCAATAAGAATGTCCAAGGAATACAGTAAACCTGGAGTGAAGCATCGGCATCTATAACAAGTGTCACAGGGATGGTTCAAAACATAGACAGTAAGAAGATTCAGTATTCTTGTACTTAATTCGGCATAGTGCCTTTTGTATTTAATTCCCAAGCAATTTCTGTGTTTCATCATCAATAAGTAGGTCCCAGGGATACAGTAAACCTGAAGTGAAGCATCAGAGTCTATAACTAGTGTCACAGGAATGGTTCAAATCATAGACAGTAGGAAGAGTCAGTCTTCTTGTACTTAAGTCGGCATTGTACCTTTTGTATTTAATTCCGATGCAATATCTGTGTTTCATCGTCAATAAGTAGGTCCAAGGGATCCAGTAAACCTGAAGTGAAGCAACGGAATCTATAACTAGTATCACAGGAATGGTTCAAAACATAGTCAGTAAGAAGAATCAGTCTTCTTGTACTTAAGTCGCCATTGTGCCTTTTGTATTACATTCCGATGCAATTTCTGTGTTTCATCGTCAATAAGAAGACACAAAGTATACAGTAATCCTGATGTGAAGCATCGGAATCTATAACTAGTGTCACAGGAATGGTTCAAAATATAGACAGTAAGGAGAGTCAGTCTTCTAGTACTTAATTCGGCACTGTCCCTTTTGGATTTAATTCCGATGCAATTTCTGTGTTTCATCGTCAATAAGAAGGTCAGAGGGATATAGTAAACCTGAAGTGAATCTTCAGAATCTATAACTAGTGTCACAGGAATGGTTCAAAGCATAGTCAGTGAGAAGAGTCAGTCTTCTTGTACTTAAGTCGCCATTGTGCCTTTTGTATTTAATTCCGATGCAACTTATATACTTCATCGTCAATATGAAGGTAAAAAGGATACAGGAAACCTGAAGTGAAGCATCGAAATCTATAACTAGTGTCACAGGAATGGTTCAAACGTAGACAGAAGAAGAATCAGTCTTCTTGTACTTAAGTCGGCATTGTGCCTTTTGTATTTAATTCCCATGCAATTTCTGTGTTTCATCGCCAATAAGAAGGGCAGAGGGGTGCAGTAAAGCTGAAGTGAAGCATCGGAATCTATAACTAGTGTCACAGGAATGGTTCAAAACATAGACAGTAGGAAGAGTCAGTCTTCTTGTACTTACGTCGGCATGGTGCCTCTTCTATTTAATTCCGATGCAATTGCTGTGTTTCATCGTCAATAAGAAGGTCCAAGGGATACAGTAAACCCGAAGTGAAGCATCGGAATCTATAACTAGTGTCACAGGAATGCATCAAAACATAGACAGTAAGAAGAGTCAGTCTTCTTGTACTTAAGACGGCATTGTGCCTTTCGTATATAATTCCGATGCTATTTCTGTGTGTCATCGTCAATAAGAAGGTGCAAGGGATACAGTAAACCTATAGTGAAGCATCGGAATCTATAACAAGTGTCACAGGGATTGTTCAAAACATAGACCGTAAGAATAGTCAGTATTCTTGTACTTAAATCGACATTGTGCCTTTTGTATTTAATTCCGATGTAATTTCTGTGTTTCATCTTCAATAAGTAGGTCCCAGGGATACAGTAAACCTGAAGTGAAGCATCAGAGTCTATAACTAGTGTCACAGGAATGGTTCAAAACATAGTCAGTTGGAGGAGTCAGTCTTCTTGTACTTAAGTCGGCATTGTGCCTTTTGTATTTAATTCCGATGCAATTTCTGTGTTTCATCGTCAATAAGAAACTACAAAGGATACAGTAATCCTGGAGTGAAGCATCGGAATCTATATCTAGTGTCACTGGAATGGTTCAAAACATAGTCAGTAAGAAGGGTCAGTCTTCTTGTACTTAAGTCGGCATTGTGCCTTTTGTATTTAATTCCGATGTAATTTCTGTGTTTCATCGTCAATAAGAAGGTCCAAGGGATACAGTAAACCTGGAGTGAAGCATCGGCATCTATAACGAGTGTCACAGGGATGGTTCAAATCATAGACAGTAAGAAGATTCAGTATTCTTGTACTTAATTCGGCATTGTGCCTTTTGTATTTAATTCCGATGCAATTTCTGTGTTTCATCGTCAATAAGAGCGTCAGAGGGACACAGTAAATCTGAAGTGAAGCTTCGGAATCTATAACTAGTGTCACAGGAATGGTTCAAATCATTGTCAGTAAGAAGAGACAGTCTTCTTGTACTAAAGTCGACATTGTGCCTTTTGTATTTAATTCCGATGCAATGTCTGTGTTTCATCGTCAATAAGAAGGTCCAAGGGATACAGTAAACCTTAAGTGAAGCATCGGAATCTATAACAAGTGTCACAGGGATTGTTCAAAGCATAGACCGTAAGAATAGTCAGTATTCTTGTACTTAAATCGACATTGTGCCTTTTGTATTTAATTCCGATGTAATTTCTGTGTTTCATCTTCAATAAGTATGTCCAAGGGATACATTAAACCTGAAGTGAAGCATCAGAGTCTATAACTAGTGTATGAGGAATGGTTCAAAACATAGTCAGTGGGAAGAGTCAGTCTTCTAGTACTTAAGTCGGCATTGTGCGTTTTGTATTTAATTCAGATGCAACTTCTGTGTTTCATCGTCCATAAGAAGGTCAGAGGGATACAGTAAACCTAGAGTGAAGCATCGGTATTTATTACTAGTGTCACAGGAATGGTTCAATCATAGACAGTAAGAAGAGTCAGTCTTCTTGTACTTCATTCGGCATTGTGCCTTTTGTATTTCATTCCGATGCAATTTCTGTGTTTCATCGTCAATAAGAGCGTCAGAGGGATACAGTAAATCTGAAGTGAAGCTTCGGAATCTATAACTAGTGTCACAGGAATGGTTCAAAACATAGTCAGTAAGAAGAGACAGTCTTCTTGTACTAAAGTCGGCATTGTGCCTTTTGTATTTAATTCCGATGCAATTTCTGTGTTTCATCGTCAATAAGAAGGTCCAAGGGATACAGTAAACCTGGAGTGAAGCATTGGCATCTATAACAAGTGTCACAGGGATGGTTCAAAACACAGACAGTAAGAAGATTCAGTATTCTTGTACTTAATTCGGCATAGTGCCTTTTGTATTTAATTCCCATGCAATTTCTGTGTTTCATCATCAATAAGTAGGTCCCAGGGATACAGTAAACCTGAAGTGAAGCATCAGAGTCTATAACTAGTGTCACAGGAATGGTTCAAAACATAGTCAGTGGGAGGAGTCAGTCTTCTTGTACTTAAATCGGCATTGTGCCTTTTGTATTTAATTCCGATGCAACTTCTGTGTTTCATCGTCAATAAGAAGGTCAGAGGGATACAGAAAACCTGAAGTGAAGCATCGGAATCTATAACTAGTGTCACAGGAATGGTTCAAATCATAGACAGTAGGAAGAGTCAGTGTTCTTGTACTTATGTCGCCATTGTGCCTTTTGTATTAAATTCCGATGCAATTTCTGTGTTTCATCGTCAATAAGAAGACACAAAGGATACAGTAATCCTGAAGTGAAGCATCGGAATCTATATCTAGTGTCACAGGAATGGTTCAAATTATAGACAGTAAGGAGAGTCAGTCTTCTAGTACTTAATTCGGCACTGTCCCTTTTGGATTTAATTCCAATGCAATATCTGTGCTTCATCGTCAATAAGAAGGTCAGAGGGATATAGTAAACCTGAAGTGAATCTTCAGAATCTATAACTAGTGTCACAGGAATGGTTCAAAGCATTGTCAGTAAGAAGAGTCAGTCTTCTTGTACTTAAGTCGGCATTGTGCCTTTTCTATTTAATTCCGATGCAACTTATGTACTTCATCGTCAATAAGAAGGTAAAAGGGATACAGTAAACCTGAAGTGAAGCATCGAAATCTATAACTAGTGTCACAGGAATGGTTCAAAACATAGACAGAAGAAGAATCAGTCTTCTTGTACTTAAGTCGGCATTGTGCCTTTTGTATTTAATTCCCATGCAATTTCTGTGATTCATCGCCAATAAGAAGGGCAGAGGGTGCAGTAAAGCTGAAGTGAAGCATCGGAATCTATAACTAGTGTCACAGGAATGGTTCAAAACATAGACAGTTGGAAGAGTCAGTCTTCTTGTACTTACGTCGGCATGGTGCCTCTTCTATTTAATTCCGATGCAATTGCTGTGTTTCATCGTCAATAAGAAGGTCCAAGGGATACAGTAAACCTGAAGTGAAGCATCGGAATCTATAACTAGTGTCACAGGAATGCATCAAAACATAGACAGTAAGAAGAGTCAGTCTTCTTGTACTTAAGTCGGCATTGTGCCTTTCGTATATAATTCCGATGCTATCTCTGTGTTTCATCGTCAATAAGAAGGTCCAAGGGATACAGTAAACATGGAGTGAAGCATCGGAATCTATAACAAGTGTCACAGGGATGGTTAAAAACATAGACAGTAAGAGGATTCATTATTCTTGTACTTAAGTCGGCATTGTGCCTTTTGTATTTAATTCCCATGCGATTTCTGTGTTTCATCTTCAATAAGTAGGTCCCAGGGATACAGTAAACCTGAAGTGAAGCATCAGAGTCTATAACTAGTGTCACAGGAATAGTTCAAAACATAGTCAGTGGGAGGAGTCAGTCTTCTTGTACTTAAGTCGGCATTGTGCCTTTTGTATTTAATTCCGATGCAATTTCTGTGTTTCATCGTCAATAAGAAGATACAAAGGATACAGTAATCCTGGAGTGAAGCATCGGAATCTATAACTAGTGTCACAGGAATGGTTCAAAACATAGACAGTAAGAAGAGTTAGTCTTCTAGTACTTAATTCGGCACTGCGACTTTTGGCTTTAATTCCGATGCAGTTTCTGTGTTTCATCTTCAATAAGAAGGTCAGAGGGATACAGTAAACCTGAAGTGAATCATCGGTATCTATAACTAGTGTCACTGGAATGGTTCAAAACATAGTCAGTAAGAAGAGTCAGTCTTCTTGTACTTAAGTCGGCATTGTGCCTTTTGTATTTAATTCCGATGCTATATCTGTGTTTCAACGTCAATAAGAAGGTCCAAGGGATACAGTAAACATGGAGTGAAGCATCGGAATCTGTAACTAGTGTCACAGGAATGGTTCAAGCATGGACAGAAGAAGAATCAGTCTTCTTGTACTTAAGTCGGCATTATGCCATTTGTATTTAATTCCGCTCCAATTTCTGTGTTTCATCGTCAATAAGAAGGACAGAGGGGTGCATTAAACCTCAAGTAAAGCATCGGAATCTATAACTAGTGTCACAGGAATGGTTCAAAGCATAGACAGAAGAAGAATCAGTCTTCTTGTACTTAAGTCGGCATTGTGCCTTTTGTATTTAATTCCCATGCAATTTCTGTGATTCATCGCCAATAAGAAGGGCAGAGGGGTGCAGTAAAGCTGAAGTGAAGCATCGGAATCTATAACTAGTGTCACAGGAATGGTTCAAAACATAGACAGTAGGAAGAGTCAGTCTTCTTGTACTTACGTCGGCATGGTGCCTCTTCTGTTTAATTCCGATGCAATTGCTGTGCTTCATCGTCAATAAGAAGGTCCAAGGGATACAGTAAACCTGAAGTGAAGCATCGGAATCTATAACTAGTGTCACAGGAATGCATCAAAACATAGACAGTAAGATGATTCAGTATTCTTGTACTTAAGTCAGCATTGTGCCTTTTGTATATAATTCCCATGCAATCTCTGTGTTTCATCTTCAATAAGTAGGTCCCAGGGATACAGTAAACCTGAAGTGAAGCATCAGAGTCTATAACTAGTGTCACAGGAATGGTTCATAACATAGTAGGTGGGAGGAGTCAGTCTTCTTGTACTTAAGTCGGCATTGTGCCTTTTGTATTTAATTCCGATGCAACTTCTGTGTTTCATCGTCAATAAGAAGCTCAGAGGGATACAGTAAACCTGAAGTGAAGCATCGGAATCTATAACTACTGTCACAGCAATGGTTCAAAATATAGTCAGTAAGAAGAGTCAGTCTTCTTGAACTTAAGTCGCCATTGTGCCTTTTGTATTAAATTCCGATGCAATTTCTGTGTTTCATCGTCAATAAGAATATACAAAGAATACAGTAATCCTGGAGTGAAGCATCGGAATCTATAACTAGTGTCACAGGAATGATTCAAATTATAGACAGTAAGAAGAGTCAGTCTTCTAGTACTTAATTCGGCACTGTGCCTTTTGGATTTAATTCCCATGCAATTTCTGTGTTTCATCGTCAATAAGAAGGTCAGATGGATACAGTAAACCTGAAGTGAATCATCAGAATCTATAACTAGTGTCACAGGAATGGTTCAAAACATAGTCAGTAAGAAGAGTCAGTCTTCTTGTACTTAAGTCGGCATTGTGCCTTTTGAATTCAATTCCGATGCAACTTATGTATTTCATCGTCAATAAGAAGCTCCAACGGATACAGTAAACCTGAAGTGAAGCATCGAAATCTATAACTAGTGTCACAGGAATGTTTCAAAACATAGACAGAAGAAGAATCAGTCTTCTCGTACTTAAGTCGGAATTGTGCCATTTGTATATAATTCCGCTGCAATTTCTGTGTTTCATCGTCAATAAGAAGGGCAGAGGGGTGCAGTAAACCTGAAGTGAAGCATCGTAATCTATAACTAGTGTCACAGGAATGGTTCAAAACATAGACAGTAGGAAGATTCAGTCTTCTTGTACTTACGTCGGCATGGTGCCTTTTCTATTTAATTCCGATGCAATTGCTGTGTTTCATCGTCAATAAGAAGGTCCAAGGGACACAGTAAACCTGAAGTAAAGCATCGGAATCCATAACTAGTGTCACAGGAATGGATCAAAGCATAGACAGTAAGAAGAGTCAGTCTTCTTGTACTTAAGTCGGCATTGTGCCTTTCGTATATAATTCCGATGCTATTTCTGTGTTTCATCGTCAATAAGAAGGTCCAAGGGATACAGTAAACCTGAAGTGAAGCATCGGAATCCATAACTAGTGTCACAGGAATGGATCAAAACATAGACAGTAAGAAGAGTCAGTCTTCTTGTACTTAAGTCGGCATTGTGCCTTTCGTATATAATTCCGATGCTATTTCTGTGTTTCATCGTCAATAAGAAGGTCCAAGGGATACAGTATACCTGGAGCGAAGCATCGGAATCATTAACTAGTGTCACAGGAATGGTTCAAACATAGACAGTAAGATGAGTCAGTCTTCTTGTACTTAAGTCGGCATTGTGCCCTTTTTATTTAATTCCGATCCAATTTCTGTGTTTCATCGTCAATAAGAGCGTCCAGGGGATTCAGTAAACCTAGAGTGAAGCATCGGTATTTATTACTAGTGTCACAGGAATGGTTCAAACATACACAGTAAGAAGAGTCAGTCTTCTTGTACTTAATTCGGCATTGTGCCTTTTGTATTTAATTCCGATGGAATTTCTGTGTTTCATCGTCAATAAGAGCGTCAGAGGGAGACAGTAAATCTGAAGTGAAGCTTCGGAATCTATAACTAGTGTCACAGAAATGGTTCAAAACATAGTCAGTAAGAAGAGACCGCCTTCTTGTACTAAAGTCGGCATTGTGCGTTTTGTAATTAATTCCGATGCAATTTCTGTGTTTCATCGTCAATAAGAAGGTCCAAGGGATACAGTAAACCTGCAGTGAAGCATCGGAATCTATAACAAGTGTCACAGGGATGGTTCAAATCATAGACAGTAAGATGAATCAGTATTCTTGTACTTAAGTCGGCATTGTGCCTTTTGTATTTAATTCCCATGCAATTTCTGTGTTTCATCTTCAATAAGTGGGTCCCAGGGATACAGTAAACCTGAAGTGAAGCATCAGAGTCTATAACTAGTGTCACAGGAATGGTTCATAACATAGTCGGGTGGAGGATTCAGTCTTCTTGTACTTAAGTCGGCATTGTGCCTTTTGTATTTAATTCCGATGCAACTTTTGTGTTTCATCGTCAATAAGAAGCTCAGAGGGATACAGTAAACCTGAAGTGAAGCATCGGAATCTATAACTACTGTCACAGGAATGGTTCAAAACATAGTCAGTAAGAAGAGTCAGTCTTCTTGTACCTAAGTCGCCATTGTGCCTTTTGTATTAAGTTCCGATGCAATTTCTGTGTTTCATCGTCAATAAGAAGATACAAAGGATAGAGTAATCCTGGAGTGAAGCATCGGAATCTATAACTAGTGTCACAGGAATGGTTCAAATTATAGACAGTAAGAAGAGTCAGTCTTCTAGTACTTAATTCGGCACTGTGATTTTTGGATTTAATTCCCATGCAATTTCTGTGTTTCATCGTCAATAAGAAGGTCAGAGTGATACAGTAAACCTGAAGTGAATCATCAGAATCTATAACTAGTGTCACAGGAATGGTTCAAACATAGTCAGTAAGAAGAGTCAGTCTTCTTGTACTTAAGTCGGCATTGTGCCTTTTGAATTTAATTCCGATGCAACTTATGTATTTCATCGTCAATAAGAAGTTCCAAGGGATACAGTAAACCTGAAGTGAAGCATCGTAATCTATAACTAGTGTCACAGGAATGGTTCAAAACATAGACAGTAGGAAGATTCAGTCTTCTTCTGCTTACGTCGGCATGGTGCCTTTTCTATTTAATTCCGATGCAATTGCTGTGTTTCATCGTCAATAAGAAGGTCCAAGGGACACAGTAAACCTGAAGTAAAGCATCGGAATCCATAACTAGTGTCACAGGAATGGATCAAAGCATAGTCAGTAAGAAGAGTCAGTCTTCTTGTACTTAAGTCGGCATTGTGCCTTTCGTATAAAATTCCGATGCTATTTCTGTGTTTCATCGTCAATAAGAAGGTCCAAGGGATACAGTAAACCTGAAGTGAAGCATCGGAATCCATAACTAGTGTCACAGGAATGGATCAAAACATAGACAGTAAGAAGAGTCAGTCTTCCTGTACTTAAGTCGGCATTGTGCCTTTCGTATATAATTCCGATGCTATTTCTGTGTTTCATCGTCAATAAGAAGGTCCAAGGGATACAGTAAACCTGGAGTGAAGCATCGGAATCATTAACTAGTGTCACAGGAATGGTTCAGACATAGACAGTAAGAAGAGTCAGTCTTCTTGTACTTAAGTCGGCATTGTGCCTTTCGTATATAATTCCGATGCTATATCTGTGTTTCATCGTCAATAAGAAGGTCAGAGGGATACAGTAAACCTGAAGTGAATTTTCAGAATCCATAACTAGTGTCACAGGAATGGTTCAAAACATAGTCAGTAAGAAGAGTCAGTCTTCTTGTACTTAAGTCGGCATTGTGCCTTTCGTATATAATTCCGATGCTATTTCTGTGTTTCATCGTCATACGAAGGTCGAAGGGATTCAGTAAACATGGAGTGAAGCATCGGAATCTGTAACTTATGTCACAGGAATGGTTCAAGCATGGACAGAAGAAGAATCAGTCTTCTTGTACTTAAGTCGGCATTATGACATTTGTATTTAATTCCGCTGCAATTTCTGTGTTTCATCGTCAATAAGAAGGGCAGAGGGGTGCAGTAAACCTGAAGTGAAGCATCGGAATCTATAACAAGTGTCACAGGAATGGTTCAAAACATAGTCAGTAAGATGAGTCAGTCTTCTTGTACTTAAGTCGGCATTGTGCCCTTTTTATTTAATTCCGATCCAATTTCTGTGTTTCATCGTCAATAAGAAGGTCCAGGGGATTCAGTAAACCTAGAGTGAAGCATCGGTATTTATTACTAGTGTCACAGGAATGGTTCAAACATACACAGTAAGAAGAGTCAGTCTTCTTGTACTTAATTCGGCATTGTGCCTTTTGTATTTAATTCCGATGGAATTTCTGTGTTTCATCGTCAATAAGAGCGTCAGAGGGATACAGTAAATCTGAAGTGAAGCTTCGGAATCTATAACTAGTGTCACAGGAATGGTTCAAAACATAGTCAGTAAGAAGAGACAGTCTTCTTGTACTAAAGTCGGCATTGTGCCTTTTGTATTTAATTCCGATGCAATTTCTGTGTTCCATCGTCAATAAGAAGGTCCAAGGGATACAGTAGAACTGGAGTGAAGCATCGGAATCTATAACAAGTGTCACAGGGATGGTTCAAAACATAGACAGTAAGAAGATTCAGTATACTTGAACTTAAGTCGGCATTGTGCCTTTTGTATTTAATTCCCATGCAATTTCTGTGTTTCATCTTCAATAAGTAGGTCCCAGGGATACAGTAAACCTGAAGTGAAGCATCAGAGTCTATAACTAGTATTACAGGAATTGTTCAAAACATAGTCAGTGGGAGGAGTCAGTCTTCTTGTACTTAAGACGGCATTGTGCCTTTTGTATTTAATTCCGATGCAACTTCTGTGTTTCATCGTCAATAATAAGGTCAGGGGGATACAGTAAACCTGAAGTGAGGCATCGGAATCTATAACTAGTGTCACAGGAATGGTTCAAAACATAGACAGTAGGAAGAGTCAGTCTTCTTGTACTTAAGTCGGCATTGTACCTTTTGTATTTAATTCCGATGCAATTTCTGTGTTTCATCTTCAATAGGTAGGTCCAAGGGATCCAGTAAACCTGAAGTGAAGCAACGGAATCTATAACTAGTGTCACAGGAATGGTTCAAAACATAGTCAGTAAGAAGAATCAGTCTTCTTGTACTTAAGTCGTCATTGTGCCTTTTGTATTAAATTCCGATGCAATTTCTGTGTTTCATCGTCAATAAGAAGACACAAAGGCTACAGTAATCCAGAAGTGAAGCATCAGAATCTATAACTAGTGTCACCGGAATGGTTCAAAATATAGACAGTAAGAAGAGTCAGTCTTCTAGTACTTAATTCGGCACTGTGCCTTTTGGATTTAATTCCGATGCAATTTCTGTGTTTCATCGTCAATAAGAAGGTCAGAGGGATACAGTAAACCTGAAGTGAATCTTCAGAATCTATAACTAGTGCCACAGGAATGGTTCAAGCATGGACAGAAGAAGAATCAGTCTTCTTGTACTTAATTCGGCATTGTGCCATTTGTATTTAATTCCGCTGCAATTTTTGTGTTTCATCGTCACTAAGAAGGGCAGAGGGGTGCAGTAAAGCTGAAGTGAAGCATCGGAATCTATAACTAGTTTCACAGGAATGGTTCAAATCATAGACAGTAGGAAGAGTCAGTCTTCTTGTACTTACGTCGGCATGGTGCCTCTTCTATTTAATTCCGATGCAATTGCTGTGTTTCATCGTCAATAAGAAGGTCCAAGGGATACAGTAAACCTGAAGTGAAGCATCGGAATCTATAACTAGTGTCACAGGAATGCAGCAAAACATAGACAGTAAGAAGAGTCAGTCTTCTTGTACTTAAGTCGGCATTGTGCCTTTCGTATGTAATTCCGATGCTATTTCTGTGTTTCATCGTCAATAAGAAGGTCCGAGGGAATCAGTAAACATGGAGTGAAGCATCGGAATCTATAACAAGTGTCACAGGGATGGTTAAAACATAGACAGTAAGAGGATTCAGTATTCTTGTACTTAAGTCGGCATTGTGCCTTTTGGATTTAGTTCCGATGCAATTTCTGTGTTTCATCTTCAATAAGAAGGTCAGAGGGATACAGTAAACCTGAAGTGAATCATCGGAATCTATAACTAGTGTCACGGGAATGGTTCAAAACATAGTCAGTACGAAGAGTCAGTCTTCTTGTACTTAAGTCGGCATTGTGCCTTTTGTATTTAATTCCGATGCTATTTCTGTGTTTCATCGTCAATAAGAAGGTCCAAGGGATACAGTAAACCTGGAGTGAAGCATCGAAATCTGTAACTAGTGTCACAGGAATGGTTAAACCATGGACAGAAGAAGAATCAGTCTTCTTGTACTTAAGTCGGCATTATGCCATATGTATTTAATTCCGCTGCAATTTCTGTGTTTCATCGTCAATAAGAAGGGCAGAGGGGTGCAGTAAACCTGAAGTGAAGCATCGGAATCTATAACTAGTGTCACAGGAATGGTTCAAATCATAGACAGTAGGAAGAGTCAGTCTTCTTGTACTTACGTCGGCATGGTGCCTCTTCTATTTATTTCCGACGCAATTGCTGTGTTTCATCGTCAATAAGAAGGTCCAAGGGATACAGTAAACCTGAAGTGAAGCATCGGAATCTATAACTAGTGTCACAGGAATGCATCAAAGCATAGACAGCAAGAAGAGTCAGTCTTCTTGTACTTAAGTCGGCATTGTGCCTTTCGTATATAATTCCGATGCTATTTCTGTGTTTCATCGTCAATACGAAAGTCCAAGGGATACAGTAAACCTGGAGTGAAGCATCGGAATCGGTAACTAGTGTCACAGGAGTGGTTCAAACGTAGACAGTAAGATGAGTCAGTCTTCTTGTACTTAAGTCGGCATTGTGCCTTTTTTATTTAATTCCGATGCAATTTCAGTGTTTCATCGTCAATAAGAAGGTCCAAGGGATACAGTAAACCTAGAGTGAAGCATCGGTATTTATTACTAGTGTCACAGGAATGGTTCAAACGTAGACAGTAAGAAGAGTCAGTCTTCTTGTACTTAAGTCGGCATTGTGCCTTTCGTATATAATTCCGATGCTATTTCTGTGTTTCATCGTCATACGAAGGTCCAAGGGATTCAGTAAACATGGAGTGAAGCATCGGAATCTGTAACTTATGTCACAGGAATGGTTCAAGCATGGACAGAAGAAGAATCAGTCTTCTTGTACTTAAGTCGGCATTATGACATTTGTATTTAATTCCGCTGCAATTTCTGTGTTTCATCGTCAATAAGAAGGGCAGAGGGGTGCAGTAAACCTGAAGTGAAGCATCGGAATCTATAACAAGTGTCACAGGAATGGTTCAAAACATAGTCAGTAAGATGAGTCAGTCTTCTTGTACTTAAGTCGGCATTGTGCCCTTTTTATTTAATTCCGATCCAATTTCTGTGTTTCATCGTCAATAAGAAGGTCCAGGGGATTCAGTAAACCTAGAGTGAAGCATCGGTATTTATTACTAGTGTCACAGGAATGGTTCAAACATACACAGTAAGAAGAGTCAGTCTTCTTGTACTTAATTCGGCATTGTGCCTTTTGTATTTAATTCCGATGGAATTTCTGTGTTTCATCGTCAATAAGAGCGTCAGAGGGATACAGTAAATCTGAAGTGAAGCTTCGGAATCTATAACTAGTGTCACAGGAATGGTTCAAAACATAGTCAGTAAGAAGAGACAGTCTTCTTGTACTAAAGTCGGCATTGTGCCTTTTGTATTTAATTCCGATGCAATTTCTGTGTTCCATCGTCAATAAGAAGGTCCAAGGGATACAGTAGAACTGGAGTGAAGCATCGGAATCTATAACAAGTGTAACAGGGATGGTTCAAAACATAGACAGTAAGAAGATTCAGTATACTTGAACTTAAGTCGGCATTGTGCCTTTTGTATTTAATTCCCATGCAATTTCTGTGTTTCATCTTCAATAAGTAGGTCCCAGGGATACAGTAAACCTGAAGTGAAGCATCAGAGTCTATAACTAGTATTACAGGAATGGTTCAAAACATAGTCAGTGGGAGGAGTCAGTCTTCTTGTACTTAAGTCGGCATTGTGCCTTTTGTATTTAATTGCGATGCAACTTCTGTGTTTCATCGTCAATAATAAGGTCAGAGGGATACAGTAAACCTGAAGTGAAGCATCGGAATCTATAACTAGTGTCACAGGAATGGTTCAAAACATAGACAGTAGGAAGAGTCAGTCTTCTTGTACTTAAGTCGGCATTGTACCTTTTGTATTTAATTCCGATGCAATTTCTGTGTTTCATCTTCAATAGGTAGGTCCAAGGGATCCAGTAAACCTGAAGTGAAGCAACGGAATCTATAACTAGTGTCACAGGTATGGTTCAAAACATAGTCAGTAAGAAGAATCAGTCTTCTTGTACTTAAGTCGTCATTGTGCCTTTTGTATTAAATTCCGATGCAATTTCTGTGTTTCATCGTCAATAAGAAGACACAAAGGATACAGTAATCCAGAAGTGAAGCATCAGAATCTATAACTAGTGTCACCGGAATGGTTCAAAATATAGACAGTAAGAAGAGTCAGTCTTCTAGTACTTAATTCGGCACTGTGCCTTTTGGATTTAATTCCGATGCGATTTCTGTGTTTCATCGTCAATAAGAAGGTCAGAGGGATACAGTAAACCTGAAGTGAATCTTCAGAATCTAAACTAGTGTCACAGGAATGGTTCAAGCATGGACAGAAGAAGAATCAGTCTTCTTGTACTTAATTCGGCATTGTGCCATTTGTATTTAATTCCGCTGCAATTTTTGTGTTTCATCGTCACTAAGAAGGGCAGAGGGGTGCAGTAAAGCTGAAGTGAAGCATCGGAATCTGTAACTAGTTTCACAGGAATGGTTCAAATCATAGACAGTAGGAAGAGTCAGTCTTCTTGTATTTACGTCGGCATGGTGCCTCTTCTATTTAATTCCGATGCAATTGCTGTGTTTCATCGTCAATAAGAAGGTCCAAGGGATACAGTAAACCTGAAGTGAAGCATCGGAATCTATAACTAGTGTCACAGGAATGCATCAAAGCATAGACAGCAAGAAGAGTCAGTCTTCTTGTACTTAAGTCGGCATTGTGCCTTTCGTATATAATTCCGATGCTATTTCTGTGTTTCATCGTCAATAAGAAAGTCCAAGGGATACAGTAAACCTGGAGTGAAGCATCGGAATCTGTAACTAGTGTCACAGGAGTGGTTCAAACGTAGACAGTAAGATGAGTCAGTCTTCTTGTACTTAAGTCGGCATTGTGCCTTTTTTATTTAATTCCGATGCAATTTCAGTGTTTCATCGTCAATAAGAAGGTCCAAGGGATACAGTAAACCTAGAGTGAAGCATCGGTATTTATTACTAGTGTCACAGGAATGGTTCAAACATAGACAGTAAGAAGAGTCAGTCTTCTTGTACTTAATTCGGCATTGTGCCTTTTGCATTTGATTCCGATGCAATTTCTGTCTTTCATCGTCAATAAGAGCGTCAGAGGGATACAGTAAATCTGAAGTGAAGTTTCGGAATCTATAACTAGTGTCACAGGAATGGTTCAAAACATAGTCAGTAGGAAGAGACAGTCTTCTTGTACTAAAGTCGGCATTGTGCGTTTTGTATTTAATTCCGATGCAATTTCTGTGCTTCATCGTCCATAAGAAGGTACAAGGGATACAGTAAACCTGGAGTGAAGCATCGGAATCTATAACAAGTGTCACAGGGATGGTTCAAAACATAGACAGTAAGATGATTCAGTATTCTTGTAGTTAAGTCGGCATTGTGCTTTTGTATTTAATTCCCATGCAATTTCTGTGTTTCATCTTCAATAAGTAGGTCCCAGGGATACAGTAAACCTGAAGTGAAGCATCAGAGTCTATTACTAGTGTCACAGGAATGGTTCAAAGTATAGTCGGTGGGAGGAGTCAGCCTTCTTGCACTTAAGTCGGCATTGTGTCTTTTGTATTAAATTCCGATGCAACTTCTGTGTTTCATCGTCAATAAGAAGGTCAGAGGGATACAGTAAACCTGAAGTGAAGCATCGGAATCTATAACTACTTTCACAGGAATGGTTCAAAACATAGTCAGTAAGAAGAGTCAGTCTTCTTGTACTTAAGTCGCCATTGTGCCTTTTGTATTAAATTCCGATGCAATTTCTGTGTTTCATTGTCAATAAGAAGATACAAAGGATACAGTAATCCTGGAATGAAGCATCGTAATCTATAACTTGTGTCACAGGAATGGTTCAAAACATAGACAGTAGGAAGATTCAGTCTACTTGTACTTACGTCGGCATGGTGCCTTTTCTACTTAATTCCGATGCAATTGCAGTGTTTCATCGTCAATAAGAAGGTCCAAGGGATACAGTAAACCTAAAGTGAAGCATCGGAATCCATAACTAGTGTCACAGGAATGGATCAAAGCATAGACAGTAAGAAGAGTCAGTCTTCTTGTACTTAAGTCGGCATTGTGTCTTTCGTATATGATTCCGATGCTATTTCTGTGTTTCATCGTCAATAAGAAGGTCCAAGGGATACAGTAAACCTGGAGTGAAGCATCGGAATCATTAACTAGTGTCACAGGAATGGTTCAAACATAGACAGTAAGATGAGTCAGTCTTCTTGTGCCTAAGTCGGCATTGTGCCTTTTTTATTTAATTCCGATCGAATTTCTGTGTTTTATCGTCAATAAGAAGGTCCAGGGGATACAGTAAACCTAGAGTGAAGCATCGGAATCTATTACTTGTGTCACAGGAATGGTTCAAAACATAGACAGTAAGAAGAGTCAGTTTTCTTGTACTTAATTCGGCATTGTGCCTTTTGTATTTAATTCCGACGCAATTTCTGTGTTTCATCGTCAATAAGAACGTCAGAGGGATACAGTAAACCTAGAGTGAAGCATCGGTATTTATTACTAGTGTCACAGGAATGGTTCAAACATAGACAGTAAGAAGAATCAGTCTTCTTGTACTTAATTCGGCATTGTGCCTTTTGTATTTAATTCCGATGGAATTTCTGTGTTTCATCGTCAATAAGAGCGTCAGAGGGATACAGTAAATGTGAAGTGAAGCTTCGGAATCTATAACTAGTGTCACAGGAATGGTTCAAAACATAGTCAGTAAGAAGAGACAGTCTTCTTGTACTAAAGTCGGCATTGTGCTTTTTGTATTTAATTACGATGCAATATCTGTGTTTCATCGTCAATAAGAAGGTCCAAGGGATACAGTAAACCTGGAGTGAAGCATCGGAATCTATAACAAGTGTCACAGGGATGGTTCAAAACATAGACAGTAAGAAGATTCAGTATTCTTGTACTTAAGTCGGCGTTTTACCTTTTGTATTTAATTCCCATGTAATTTCTGTGTTTCATCTTCAATAAGTAGGTCCCAGGGATACAGTAAACCTGAAGTGATGCATCACAGGTTATAACTAGTGTCACAGGAATAGTTCAAAACATAGTCAGTGGGAGGAGTCAGTCTTCTTGTACTTAAGTCGGCATTGTGCCTTTTGTATTTAATTCCGATGCAATTTCTGTGTTTCATCGTCAATAAGAAGGTCCAGGGGATACAGTAAACCTAGAGTGAAGCATCGGAATCTATTACTAGTGTCACAGGAATGGTTCAAAACATAGACAGTAAGAAGAGTCAGTTTTCTTGTACTTAATTCGGCATTGTGCCTTTTGTATTTAATTCCGACGCAATTTCTGTGTTTCATCGTCAATAAGAACGTCAGGGGGATACAGTAAACCTAGAGTGAAGCATCGGTATTTATTACTAGTGTCACAGGAATGGTTCAAACTTAGACAGTAAGAAGAGTCACTCTTCTTGTACTTAATTCGGCATCGTGCCTTTTGTATTTAATTCCGATGCAATTTCTGGGTTTCATCGTCAATAAGAAGATACAAAGGATACAGCAATCCTGGAGTGAAGCATCGGAATCTATAACTAGTGTCAGAGGAATGGTTCAAAACATAGACAGTAAGAAGAGTTAGTCTTCTAGTACTTAATTCGGCACTGTGCCTTTTGGATTTAATTCCGATGCAATTTCTGTGTTTCATCTTCAATAAGAAGGTCAGAGGGATACAGTAAACCTGAAGTGAATCATCGGAATCTATAACTAGTGTCACTGGAATGGTTCAAATCATAGTCAGTAAGAAGAGTCAGTCTTCTTGTACTTACGTCGGCATTGTGCCTTTTGTATTTAATTCCGATGCTATTTCTGTGTTTCATCGTCAATAAGAAGGTCCAAGGGATACAGTAAACCTGGAGTGAAGCATCGGAATCTGTAACTAGTGTCACAGGAATGGTTCAAGCATGGACAGAAGAAGAATCAGTCTTCTTGTACTTAAGTCGGCATTATGCCATTTGTATTTAATTCCGCTGCAATTTCTGTGTTTCATCGTCAATAAGAAGGGCAGAGGGGTGCAGTAAACCTGAAGTGGAGCATCGGAATCTATAACTAGTGTCTCAGGAATGGTTCAAAACATAGACAGTAGGAAGAGTCACTCTTCTTGTACTTACGTCGGCATGGTGCCTCTTCTATTTGTTTCCGATGCAATTGCTGTGTTTCATCGTCAATAAGAAGGTCCAAGGGATACAGTAAACCTGAAGTGAAGCATCGGAATCTATAACTAGTGTCACAGGAATGCATCAAAGCATAGACAGTAAGAAGAGTCAGTCTTCTTGTAATTAAGTCGGCATTGTGCTTTTTTTATTTAATTCCGATGCAATTTCTGCGTTTCATCGTCAATAAGAAGGTCCAGGGGATACAGTAAACCTAGAGTGAAGCATCGGAATATATTACTAGTCTCACAGGAATGGTTCAAAACATAGACAGTAAGAAGAGTCAGTTTTCTTGTACTTAATTCGGCATTGTGCCTTTTGTATTTAATTCCGACGCAATTTCTGTGTTTCATCGTCAATAAGAACGTCTGAGGGATACAGTAAACCTAGAGTGAAGCATCGGTATTTATTACTAGTGTCACAGGAATGGTTCAAACATAGACAGTAAGAAGAGTCAGTCTTCTTGTACTTAATTCGGCATTGTGCCTTTTGTATTTAATTCCGATGGAATTTCTGTGTTTCATCGTCAATAAGAGCGTCAGAGGGATACAGTAAATCTGAAGTGAAGCTTCTGAATCTATAACTAGTGTCACAGGAATTGTTAAAATCATAGTCAGTAAGAAGAGACATTCTTCTTGTACTAAAGTCGGCATTGTGCCTTTTGTATTTAATCCGATGCAATTTCTGTGTTTCATCGTCAATAAGAAGGTCCAAGGGATACAGTAAACCTGGAGATAAGCATCGGAATCTATAACAAGTGTCACAGGGATGGTTCAAAACATAGACAGTAAGATGATTCAGTATTCTTGTACTTAAGTCGGCATTGTGCCTTTTGTATTTGATTCCCATGCAATTTCTGTGTTTCATCTTCAATAAGTAGGTCCCAGGGATACAGTAAACCTGAAGTGAAGCATCAGAGTCTATAACTACTGTCACAGGAATGGTTCAAAACATAGTCGGTGGGAGGAGTCAGTCTTCTTGTACTTAAGTCGGCATTGTGACTTTTGTATTAAATACCGATGCAACTTCTGTGTTTCATAGTCAATAAGAAGCTCAGAGGGATACAGTAAACCTGAAGTGAAGCATCGGAATTTATAACTAGTGTCACAGGAATGGTTCAAAACATAGACAGTAAGAAGAGTCAGTCTTCTTGTACTTAAGTCGGCATTGTGTCTTTCGTATATAATTCCGATGCTATTTTTGTGTTTCATCGTCAATAAGAAGGTCCAAGGGATACAGTAAACCTGGAGTGAAGCATCGGAATCATTAACTAGTGTCACAGGAATGGTTCAAAGCATAGACAGAAGAAGAATCAGTCTTCTTGTACTTAAGTCGGCATTGTGCCTTTTGCATTTAATTCCCATGCAATTTCTGTGATTCATCGCCAATAAGAAGGGCAGAGGGGTGCAGTAAAGCTGAAGTGAAGCATCGGAATCTATAACTAGTGTCACAGGAATGGTTCAAAACATAGACAGTAGGAAGAGTCAGTCTTCTTGTACTTACGTCGGCATGGTGCCTCTTCTATTTAATTCCGATGCAATTGCTGTGTTTCATCGTCAATAAGAAGGTCCAAGGGATACAGTAAACCTGAAGTGAAGCATCGGAATCTATAACTAGTGTCACAGGAATGGATCAAAACATAGACAGTAAGATGATTCAGTATTCTTGTACTTAAGTCGGCATTGTGCCTTTTGTATTTAATTCCCATGCAATCTCTGTGTTTCATCTTCAATAAGTAGGTCCCAGGGATACAGTAAACCTGAAGTGAAGCATCAGAGTCTATAACTAGTGTCACAGGAATGGTTCGTAACATAGTCGGTGGGAGGAGTCAGTCTTCTTGTACTTAAGTCGGCATTGTGCCTTTTGTATTTAATTCCGATGCAACTTCTGTGTTTCATCGTCAATAAGAAGCTCAGAGGGATACAGTAAACCTGAAATGAAGCATCGGAATCTATAACTACTGTCACAGGAATGGTTCAAAACATAGTCAGTAAGAAGAGTCAGTCTTCTTGAACTTAAGTCGCCATTGTGCCTTTTGTATTAAATTCCGATGCAATTTCTGTGATTCATCGTCAATAAGAAGATACAAAGAATACAGTAATCCTGGAGTGAAGCATCGGAATCTATAACTAGTGTCACAGGAATGGTTCAAATTATAGACAGTAAGAAGAGTCAGTCTTCTAGTACTTAATTCGGCACTGTGCCTTTTGGATTTAATTCCCATGCAATTTCTGTGTTTCATCGTCAATAAGAAGGTCAGATGGATACAGTAAACCTGAAGTGAATCATCAGAATCTATAACTAGTGTCACAGGAATGGTTCAAAACATAGTCAGTAAGAAGAGTCAGTCTTCTTGTACTTAAGTCGGCATTGTGCCTTTTAAATTTAATTCCGATGCAACTTATGTATTTCATCGTCAATAAGAAGCTCCAAGGGATACAGTAAACCTGAAGTGAAGCATCGAAATCTATAACTAGTGTCACAGGAATGTTTCAAAACATAGACAGAAGAAGAATCAGTCTTCTCGTACTTAAGTCGGAATTGTGCCATTTGTATTTAATTCCGCTGCAATTTCTGTGTTTCATCGTCAATAAGAAGGGCAGAGGGGTGCAGTAAACCTGAAGTGAAGCATCGTAATCTATAACTAGTGTCACAGGAATGGTTCAAAACATAGGCAGTAGGAAGATTCAGTCTTCTTGTACTTACGTCGGCATGGTGCCTTTTCTATTTAATTCCGATGCAATTGCTGTGTTTCATCGTCAATACGAAGGTCCAAGGGACACAGTAAACCTGAAGTAAAGCATCGGAATCCATAACTAGTGTCACAGGAATGGATCAAAGCATAGACAGTAAGAAGAGTCAGTCTTCTTGTACTTAAGTCGGCATTGTGCCTTTCGTATATAATTCCGATGCTATTTCTGTGTTTCATCGTCAATAAGAAGGTCCAAGGGATACAGTAAACCTGAAGTGAAGCATTGGAATCCATAACTAGTGTCACAGGAATGGATCAAAACATAGACAGTAAGAAGAGTCAGTCTTCTTGTACTTAAGTCGGCATTGTGCCTTCCGTATATAATTCCGATGCTATTTCTGTGTTTCATCGTCAATAAGAAGGTCCAAGGGATACAGTAAACCTGGAGTGTAGCATCGGAATCATTAACTAGTGTCACAGGAACGGTTCAAACATAGACAGTAAGATGAGTCAGTCTTCTTGTACTTAAGTCGGCATTGTGCCCTTTTTATTTAATTCCGATCCAATTTCTGTGTTTCATCGTCAATAAGAGCGTCCAGGGGATTCAGTAAACCTAGAGTGAAGCATCGGTATTTATTACTAGTGTCACAGGAATGGTTCAAACATACACAGTAAGAAGAGTCAGTCTTCTTGTACTTAATTCGGCATTGTGCCTTTTGTATTTAATTCCGATGGAATTTCTGTTTCATCGTCAATAAGAGCGTCAGAGGGAGACAGTAAATCTGAAGTGAAGCTTCGGAATCTATAACTAGTGTCACAGAAATGGTTCAAAACATAGTCAGTAAGAAGAGACCGTCTTCTTGTACTAAAGTCGGCATTGTGCGTTTTGTAATTAATTCCGATGCAATTTCTGTGTTTCATCGTCAATAAGAAGGTCCAAGGGATACAGTAAACCTGCAGTGAAGCATCGGAATCTATAACAAGTGTCACAGGGATGGTTCAAATCATAGACAGTAAGATGATTCAGTATTCTTGTACTTAAGTCGACATTGTGCCTTTTGTATTTAATTCCCATGCAATTTCTGTGTTTCATCTTCAATAAGTGGGTCCCAGGGATACAGTAAACCTGAAGTGAAGCATCAGAGTCTATAACTAGTGTCACAGGAATGGTTCATAACATAGTCGGGTGGAGGAGTCAGTCTTCTTGTACTTAAGTCGGCATTGTGCCTTTTGTATTTAATTCCGATGCAACTTCTGTGTTTCATCGTCAATAAGAAGCTCAGAGGGATACAGTAAACCTGAAGTGAAGCATCGGAATCTATAACTACTGTCACAGGAATGGTTCAAAACATAGTCAGTAAGAAGAGTCAGTCTTCTTGTACCTAAGTCGCCATTGTGCCTTTTGTATTAAGTTCCGATGCAATTTCTGTGTTTCATCGTCAATAAGAAGATACAAAGGATAGAGTAATCCTGGAGTCAAGCATCGGAATCTATAACTAGTGTCACAGGAATGGTTCAAATTATAGACAGTAAGAAGAGTTAGTCTTCTAGTACTTAATTCGGCACTGTGATTTTTGGATTTAATTCCCATGCAATTTCTGTGTTTCATCGTCAATAAGAAGGTCAGAGGGATACAGTAAACCTGAAGTGAATCATCAGAATCTATAACTAGTGTCACAGGAATGGTTCAAACATAGTCAGTAAGAAGAGTCAGTCTTCTTGTACTTAAGTCGGCATTGTGCCTTTTGAATTTAATTCCGATGCAACTTATGTATTTCATCGTCAATAAGAAGTTCCAAGGGATACAGTAAACCTGAAGTGAAGCATCGAAATCTATAACTAGTGTCACAGGAATGTTTCAAAACATAGACAGAAGAAGAATCAGTCTTCTTGTACTTAAGTCGGAATTGTGCCATTTGTATTTAATTCCGCTGCAATTTCTGTGTTTCATCGTCAATAAGAAGGGCAGAGGGGTGCAGTAAACCTGAAGTGAAGCATCGTAATCTATAACTAGTGTCACAGGAATGG
Organism: Schistocerca piceifrons; assembly: GCF_021461385.2. Lineage (NCBI taxonomy): Eukaryota > Metazoa > Arthropoda > Insecta > Orthoptera > Acrididae > Schistocerca > Schistocerca piceifrons. Next base: position 132,586 of record NW_025728242.1, on the reverse strand, counting down.
TTCAAAACATAGATAGTAGGAAGATTCAGTCTTCTTCTGCTTACGTCGGCATGGTGCCTTTTCAATTTAATTCCGATGCAATTGCTGTGTTTCATCGTCAATAAGAAGGTCAAGGGACACAGTAAACCTGAAGTAAAGCATCGGAATCCATAACTAGTGTCACAGGAATGGATCAAAGCATAGTCAGTAAGAAGAGTCAGTCTTCTTGTACTTAAGTCGGCATTGTGCCTTTCGTATATAATTCCGATGCTATTTCTGTGTTTCATCGTCAATAAGAAGGTCCAAGGGATACAGTAAACCTGAAGTGAAGAATCGGAATCCATAACTAGTGTCACAGGAATGGATCAAAACATAGGACAGTATGAAGAGTCAGTCTTCTTGTACTTAAGTCGGCATTGTGCCTTTCGTATATAATTCCGATGCTACTTCTGTGTTTCATCGTCAATAAGAAGGTCCAAGGGATACAGTAAACCTGGAGTGAAGCATCGGAATCATTAACTAGTGTCACAGGAATGGTTCAAACATAGACAGTAAGAAGAGTCAGTCTTCTTGTACTTAAGTCGGCATTGTGCCTTTCGTATATAATTCCGATGCTATATCTGTGTTTCATCGTCAATAAGAAGGTCAGAGGGGATACAGTAAACCTGAAGTGAATTTTCAGAATCCATAACTAGTGTCACAGGAATGGTTCAAAAACATAGTCAGTAAGAAGAGTCAGTCTTCTTGTACTTAAGTCGGCATTGTGCCTTTCGTATATAATTCCGAAGCTATTTCTGTGTTTCATCGTCATACGAAGGTCCAAGGGGATTCAGTAAACATGGAGTGAAGCATCGGAATCTGTAACTTATGTCACCAGGAATGGTTCAAGCAATGGACAGAAGAAGAATCAGTCCTCTTGTACTTAAGTCGGCATTATGACATTTGTATTTAATTCCGCTGCAATTTCTGTGTTTCATCGTCAATAAGAAGGGCAGAGGGGTGCAGTAAACCTGAAGTGAAGCATCGGAATCTATAACAAGTGTCACAGGAATGGTTCAAATCATAGTCAGTAAGATGAGTTCAGTCTTCTTGTACTTAAGTCGGCATTTGTGCCCTTTTTATTTAATTCCGATCCAATTTCTGTGTTTCATCGTCAATAAGAAGGTCCAGGGGATTCTGTAAACCTAGAGTGAAGCATCGGTATTTATTACTAGTGTCACAGGAATGGTTCAAACATACACAGTAAGAAGAGTCAGTCTTCTTGTACTTAATTCGGCATTGTGCCTTTTGTATTTAATTCCGATGGAATTTCTGTGTTTCATCGTCAATAAGAGCGTCAGAGGGATTCAGTAAATCTGAAGTGAAGCTTCGGAATCTATAACTAGTGTCACAGGAATGGTTCAAAACATAGTCAGTAAGAAGAGACAGTCTTCTTGTACTAAAGTCGGCATTGTGCCTTTTGTATTTAATTCCGATGCAATTTCTGTGTTCCATCGTCAATAAGAAGGTCCAAGGGATACAGTAGAACTGGAGTGAAGCATCGGAATCTATAACAAGTGTCACAGGGATGGTTCAAAACATAGACAGTAAGAAGATTCAGTATACTTGTACTTAAGTCGGCATTGTGCCTTTTGTATTTAATTCCCATGCAATTTCTGTGTTTCATCTTCAATAAGTAGGTCCCAGGGATACAGTAAACCTGAAGTGAAGCATCAGAGTCTATAACTAGTATTACAGGAATGGTTCAAAACATAGTCAGTGGGAGGAGTCAGTCTTCTTGTACTTAAGTCGGCATTGTGCCTTTTGTATTTAATTCCGATGCAACTTCTGTGTTTCATCGTCAATAATAAGGTCAGAGGGATACAGTAAACCTGAAGTGTAGCATCGGAATCTATAACTAGTGTCACAGGAATGGTTCAAAACATAGACAGTAGGAAGAGTCAGTCTTCTTGTACTTAAGTCGGCATTGTACCTTTTGTATTTAATTCCGATGCAATTTCTGTGTTTCATCTTCAATAGGTAGGTCCAAGGGATCCAGTAAACCTGAAGTGAAGCAACGGAATCTATAACTAGTGTCACAGGAATGGTTCAAAACATAGTCAGTAAGAAGAATCAGTCTTCTTGTACTTAAGTCGTCATTGTGCCTTTTGTATTAAATTCCGATGCAATTTCTGTGTTTCATCGTCAATAAGAAGACACAAACGATACAGTAATCCAGAAGTGAAGCATCGGAATCTATAACTAGTGTCACCGGAATGGTTCAAAATATAGACAGTAAGAAGAGTCAGTCTTCTAGTACTTAATTCGGCACTGTGCCTTTTGGATTTAATTCCGATGCAATTTCTGTGTTTCATCGTCAATAAGAAGGTCAGAGGGATACAGTAAACCTGAAGTGAATCTTCAGAATCTATAACTAGTGTCACAGGAATGGTTCAAGCATGGACAGAAGAAGAATCAGTCTTCTTGTACTTAATTCGGCATTGTGCCATTTGTATTTAATTCCGCTGCAATTTTTGTGTTTCATCGTCAATAAGAAGGGCAGAGGGGTGCAGTAAAGCTGAAGTGAAGCATCGGAATCTATAACTAGTTTCACAGGAATGGTTCAAATCATAGACAGTAGGAAGAGTCAGTCTTCTTGTACTTATGTCGGCATGGTGCCTCTTCTATTTAATTCCGATGCAATTGCTGTGTTTCATCGTCAATAAGAAGGTCCAAGGGATACAGTAAACCTGAAGTGAAGCATCGGAATCTATAACTAGTGTCACAGGAATGCAGCAAAACATAGACAGTAAGAAGAGTCAGTCTTCTTGTACTTAAGTCGGCATTGTGCCTTTCGTATGTAATTCCGATGCTATTTCTGTGTTTCATCGTCAATAAGAAGGTCCGAGGGAATCAGTAAACATGGAGTGAAGCATCGGAATCTATAACAAGTGTCACAGGGATGGTTAAAACATAGACAGTAAGAGGATTCAGTATTCTTGTACTTAAGTCGGCATTGTGCCTTTTGGATTTAGTTCCGATGCAATTTCTGTGTTTCATCTTCAATAAGAAGGTCAGAGGGATACAGTAAACCTGAAGTGAATCATCGGAATCTATAACTACTGTCACGGGAATGGTTCAAAACATAGTCAGTACGAAGAGTCAGTCTTCTTGTACTTAAGTCGGCATTGTGCCTTTTGTATTTAATTCCGATGCTATTTCTGTGTTTCATCGTCAATAAGTAGGTACAAGGGAGCCATTAAACCTGAAGTGAAGCACCGGAATCTATAACTAGTGTCACATGAATGGTTCAAAACATAGTCAGTAAGAAGAGTCAGTATTCTTGTACTTAAGTCGCCATTGTGCATTTTGTGTTAAATTCCGATGCAATATCTGTGTTTCATCATCAATAAGAAGGACCAAGGGATACAGTAAACCTGGAGTGAAGCATCGGAATCCATAACTAGTGTCACAGGAATGGTTCAACCATGGACAGAAGAAGAATCAGTCTTCTTGTACTTAAGTCGGCATTATGCCATATGTATTTAATTCCGCTGCAATTTCTGTGTTTCATCGTCAATAAGAAGGGCAGAGGGGTGCAGTAAACCTGAAGTGAAGCATCGGAATCTATAACTAGTGTCACAGGAATGGTTCAAATCATAGACAGTAGGAAGAGTCAGTCTTCTTGTACTTACGTCGGCATGGTGCCTCTTCTATTTATTTCCGATGCAATTGCTGTGTTTCATCGTCAATAAGAAGGTCCAAGGGATACAGTAAACCTGAAGTGAAGCATCGGAATCTATAACTAGTGTCACAGGAATGCATCAAAGCATAGACAGTAAGAAGAGTCAGTCTTCTTGTACTTAAGTCGGCATTGTGCCTTTCGTATATAATTCCGATGCTATTTCTGTGTTTCATCGTCAATAAGAAAGTCCAAGGGATACAGTAAACCTGGAGTGAAGCATCGGAATCTGTAACTAGTGTCACAGGAGTGGTTCAAACGTAGACAGTAAGATGAGTCAGTCTTCTTGTACTTAAGTCGGCATTGTGCCTTTTTTATTTAATTCCGATGCAATTTCAGTGTTTCATCGTCAATAAGAAGGTCCAAGGGATACAGTAAACCTAGAGTGAAGCATCGGTATTTATTACTAGTGTCACAGGAATGGTTCAAACATAGACAGTAAGAAGAGTCAGTCTTCTTGTACTTAATTCGGCATTGTGCCTTTTGCATTTGATTCCGATGCAATTTCTGTCTTTCATCGTCAATAAGAGCGTCAGAGGGATGCAGTAAATCTGAAGTGAAGTTTCGGAATCTATAACTAGTGTCACAGGAATGGTTCAAAACATAGTCAGTAGGAAGAGACAGTCTTCTTGTACTAAAGTCGGCATTGTGCGTTTTGTATTTAATTCCGATGCAAATCCTGTGTTTCATCGTCCATAAGAAGGTACAAGGGATACAGTAAACCTGGAGTGAAGCATCGGAATCTATAACAAGTGTCACGGGGATGGTTCAAAACATAGACAGTAAGATGATTCAGTATTTTTGTACTTAAGTCGGCATTGTGCTTTTGTATTTAATTCCCATGCAATTTCTGTGTTTCATCTTCAATAAGTAGGTCCCAGGGATACAGTAAACCTGAAGTGAAGCATCAGAGTCTATTACTAGTGTCACAGGAATGGTTCAAAGTATAGTCGGTGGGAGGAGTCAGTCTTCTTGTACTTAAGTCGGCATTGTGTCTTTTGTATTTAATTCCGATGCAACTTCTGTGTTTCATCGTCAATAAGAAGGTCAGAGGGATACAGTAAACCTGAAGTGAAGCATCGGAATCTATAACTACTTTCACAGGAATGGTTCAAAACATAGTCAGTAAGAAGAGTCAGTCTTCTTGTACTTAAGTCGCCATTGTGCCTTTTGTATTAAATTCCGATGCAATTTCTGTGTTTCATCGTCAATAAGAAGATACAAAGGATACAGTAATCCTGGAATGAAGCATCGTAATCTATAACTAGTGTCACAGGAATGGTTCAAAACATAGACAGTAGGAAGATTCAGTCTACTTGTACTTACGTCGGCATGGTGCCTTTTCTACTTAATTCCGATGCAATTGCAGTGTTTCATCGTCAATAAGAAGGTCCAAGGGATACAGTAAACCTAAAGTGAAGCATCGGAATCCATAACTAGTGTCACAGGAATGGATCAAAGCATAGACAGTAAGAAGAGTCAGTCTTCTTGTACTTAAGTCGGCATTGTGTCTTTCGTATATAATTCCGATGCTATTTCTGTGTTTCATCGTCAATAAGAAGGTCCAAGGGATACAGTAAACCTGGAGTGAAGCATCGGAATCATTAACTAGTGTCACAGGAATGGTTCAAACATAGACAGTAAGATGAGTCAGTCTTCTTGTGCCTAAGTCGGCATTGTGCCTTTTTTAATTAATTCCGATCGAATTTCTGTGTTTTATCGTCAATAAGAAGGTCCAGGGGATACAGTAAACCTAGAGTGAAGCATCGGAATCGAAACTTGTGTCACAGGAATGGTTCAAAACATAGACAGTAAGAAGAGTCAGTTTTCTTGTACTTAATTCGGCATTGTGCCTTTTGTATTTAATTCCGACGCAATTTCTGTGTTTCATCGTCAATAAGAACGTCAGAGGGATACAGTAAACCTAGAGTGAAGCATCGGTATTTATTACTAGTGTCACAGGAATGGTTCAAACATAGACAGTAAGAAGAATCAGTCTTCTTGTACTTAATTCGGCATTGTGCCTTTTGTATTTAATTCCGATGGAATTTCTGTGTTTCATCGTCAATAAGAGCGTCAGAGGGATACAGTAAATGTGAAGTGAAGCTTCGGAATCTATAACTAGTGTCACAGGAATGGTTCAAAACATAGTCAGTAAGAAGAGACAGTCTTCTTGTACTAAAGTCGGCATTGTGCTTTTTGTATTTAACTACGATGCAATATCTGTGTTTCATCGTCAATAAGAAGGTCCAAGGGATACAGTAAACCTGGAGTGAAGCATCGGAATCTATAACAAGTGTCACAGGGATGGTTCAAAACGTAGACAGTAAGAAGATTCAGTATTCTTGTACTTAAGTCGGCATTTTACCTTTTGTATTTAATTCCCATGCAATTTCTGTGTTTCATCTTCAATAAGTAGGTCCCAGGGATACAGTAAACCTGAAGTGAAGCATCACAGGTTATAACTAGTGTCACAGGAATGGTTCAGAACATAGTCAGTGGGAGGAGTCAGTCTTCTAGTACTTAATTCGGCACTGTGCCTTTTGGATTTAATTCCGATGCAATTTCTGTGTTTCATCTTCAATAAGAAGGTCAGAGGGATACAGTAAACCTGAAGTGAATCATCGGAATCTATAACTAGTGTCACTGGAATGGTTCAAATCATAGTCAGTAAGAAGAGTCAGTCTTCTTGGACTTACGTCGGCATTGTGCCTTTTGTATTTAATTCCGATGCTATTTCTGTGTTTCATCGTCAATAAGAAGGTCCAAGGGATACAGTAAACCTGGAGTGAAGCATCGGAATCTGTAACTAGTGTCAGAGGAATGGCTCAAGCATGGACAGAAGAAGAATCAGTCTTCTTGTACTTAAGTCGGCATTATGCCATTTGTATTTAATTCCGCTGCAATTTCTGTGTTTCATCGTCAATAAGAAGGGCAGAGGGGTGCAGTAAACCTGAAGTGGAGCATCGGAATCTATAACTAGTGTTTCAGGAATGGTTCAAATCATAGACAGTAGGAAGAGTCACTCTTCTTGTACTTACGTCGGCATGGTGCCTCTTCTATTTGTTTCCGATGCAATTGCTGTGTTTCACCGTCAATAAGAAGGTCCAAGGGATACAGTAAACCTGAAGTGAAGCATCGGAATCTATAACTAGTGTCACAGGAATGCATCAAAGCATAGACAGTAAGAAGAGTCAGTCTTCTTGTAATTAAGTCGGCATTGTGCCTTTTTTATTTAATTCCGATGCAATATCTGTGTTTCATCGTCAATAAGAAGGTCCAGGGGATACAGTAAACCTAGAGTGAAGCATCGGAATATATTACTAGTCTCACAGGAACGGTTCAAAACATAGACAGTAAGAAGAGTCAGTTTTCTTGTACTTAATTCGGCATTGTGCCTTTTGTATTTAATTCCGACGCATATTCTGTGTTTCATCGTCAATAAGAACGTCAGAGGGATACAGTAAACCTAGAGTGAAGCATCGGTATTTATTACTAGTGTCACAGGAATGGTTCAAACATAGACAGTAAGAAGAGTCAGTCTTCTTGTACTTAATTCGGCATTGTGCCTTTTGTATTTATTTCCGATGGAATTTCTGTGTTTCATCGTCAATAAGAGCGTCAGAGGGATACAGTAAATCTGAAGTGAAGCTTCGGAATCTATAACTAGTGTCACAGGAATTGTTAAAAACATAGTCAGTAAGAAGAGGCATTCTTCTTGTACTAAAGTCGGCATTGTGCCTTTTGTATTTAATCCGATGCAATTTCTGTGTTTCATCGTCAATAAGAAGGTCCAAGGGATACAGTAATCCTGGAGTGAAGCATCGGAATCTATAACAAGTGTCACAGGGATGGTTCAAAACATAGACAGTAAGATGATTCAGTATTCCTGTACTTATGTCGGCATTGTGCCTTTTGTATTTAATTCCCATGCAATTTCTGTGTTTCATCTTCAATAAGTAGGTCCCAGGGATACAGTAAACCTGAAGTGAAGCATCAGAGTCTATAATTACTGTCACAGGAATGGTTCAAAACATAGTCGGTGGGAGGAGTCAGTCTTCTTGTACTTAAGTCGGCATTGTGACTTTTGTATTAAATACCGATGCAACTTCTGTGTTTCATAGTCAATAAGAAGCTCAGAGGGATACAGTAAACCTGAAGTGAAGCATCGGAATCTATAACTAGTGTCACAGGAATGGTTCAAAACATAGACAGTAAGAAGAGTCAGTCTTCTTGTACTTAAGTCGGCATTGTGTCTTTCGTATATAATTCCGATGCTATTTTTGTGTTTCATCGTCAATAAGAAGGTCCAAGGGATACAGTAAACCTGGAGTGAAGCATCGGAATCATTAACTAGTGTCACAGGAATGGTTCAAACGTAGACAGTAAGATGAGTCAGTCTTCTTGTGCTTAAGTCGGCATTGTGCCTTTTTTATTTAATTCCGATCCAATTTCTGTGTTTTATCGTCAATAAGAAGGTCCAGGGGATACAGTAAACCTAGAGTGAAGCATCGGAATCTATTACTTGTGTCACAGGAATGGTTCAAAACATAGACAGTAAGAAGAGTCAGTTTTCTTGTACTTAATTCGGCATTGTGCCTTTTGTATTTAATTCCGACGCAATTTCTGTGTTTCATCGTCAATAAGAACGTCAGAGGGATACAGTAAACCTAGAGTGAAGCATCGGTATTTATTACTAGTGTCACAGGAATGATTCAAACATACACAGTAAGAAGAATCAGTCTTCTTGTACTTAATTCGGCATTGTGCCTTTTGTATTTAATTCCGATGGAATTTCTGTGTTTCATCGTCAATAAGAGCGTCAGAGGGATACAGTAAATGTGAAGTGAAGCTTCGGAATCTATAACTAGTGTCACAGGAATGGTTCAAAACATAGTCAGTAAGAAGAGACAGTCTTCTTGTACTAAAGTCGGCATTGTGCTTTTTGTATTTAATTACGATGCAATTTCTGTGTTTCATCGTCAATAAGAAGGTCCAAGGGATACAGTAAACCTAGAGTGAAGCATCGGTATTTATTACTAGTGTCACAGGAATGGTTCAAACATAGACAGTAAGAAGAGTCAGTCTTCTTGTACTTAATTCGGCATTGTGCCTTTTGCATTTGATTCCGATGCAATTTCTGTCTTTCATCGTCAATAAGAGCGTCAGAGGGATACAGTAAATCTGAAGTGAAGTTTCGGAATCTATAACTAGTGTCACAGGAATGGTTCAAAACATAGTCAGTAGGAAGAGACAGTCTTCTTGTACTAAAGTCGGCATTGTGCGTTTTGTATTTAATTCCGATGCAAATCCTGTGTTTCATCGGCCATAAGAAGGTACAAGGGATACAGTAAACCTGGAGTGAAGCATCGGAATCTATAACAAGTGTCACAGGGATGGTTCAAAACATAGACAGTAAGATGATTCAGTATTCTTGTACTTAAGTCGGCATTGTGCTTTTGTATTTAATTCCCATGCAATTTCTGTGTTTCATCTTCAATAAGTAGGTCCCAGGGATACAGTAAACCTGAAGTGAAGCATCAGAGTCTATTACTAGTGTCACAGGAATGGTTCAAAGTATAGTCGGTGGGAGGAGTCAGTCTTCTTGTACTTAAGTCGGCATTGTGTCTTTTGTATTTAATTCCGATGCAACTTCTGTGTTTCATCGTCAATAAGAAGGTCAGAGGGATACAGTAAACCTGAAGTGAAGCATCGGAATCTATAACTACTTTCACAGGAATGGTTCAAAACATAGTCAGTAAGAAGAGTCAGTCTTCTTGTACTTAAGTCGCCATTGTGCCTTTTGTATTAAATTCCGATGCAATTTCTGTGTTTCATCGTCAATAAGAAGATACAAAGGATACAGTAATCCTGGAATGAAGCATCGTAATCTATAACTAGTGTCACAGGAATGGTTCAAAACATAGACAGTAGGAAGATTCAGTCTACTTGTACTTACGTCGGCATGGTGCCTTTTCTACTTAATTCCGATGCAATTGCAGTGTTTCATCGTCAATAAGAAGGTCCAAGGGATACAGTAAACCTAAAGTGAAGCATCGGAATCCATAACTAGTGTCACAGGAATGGATCAAAGCATAGACAGTAAGAAGAGTCAGTCTTCTTGTACTTAAGTCGGCATTGTGTCTTTCGTATATAATTCCGATGCTATTTCTGTGTTTCATCGTCAATAAGAAGGTCCAAGGGATACAGTAAACCTGGAGTGAAGCATCGGAATCATTAACTAGTGTCACAGGAATGGTTCAAACATAGACAGTAAGATGAGTCAGTCTTCTTGTGCCTAAGTCGGCATTGTGCCTTTTTTAATTAATTCCGATCGAATTTCTGTGTTTTATCGTCAATAAGAAGGTCCAGGGGATACAGTAAACCTAGAGTGAAGCATCGGAATCGAAACTTGTGTCACAGGAATGGTTCAAAACATAGACAGTAAGAAGAGTCAGTTTTCTTGTACTTAATTCGGCATTGTGCCTTTTGTATTTAATTCCGACGCAATTTCTGTGTTTCATCGTCAATAAGAACGTCAGAGGGATACAGTAAACCTAGAGTGAAGCATCGGTATTTATTACTAGTGTCACAGGAATGGTTCAAACATAGACAGTAAGAAGAATCAGTCTTCTTGTACTTAATTCGGCATTGTGCCTTTTGTATTTAATTCCGATGGAATTTCTGTGTTTCATCGTCAATAAGAGCGTCAGAGGGATACAGTAAATGTGAAGTGAAGCTTCGGAATCTATAACTAGTGTCACAGGAATGGTTCAAAACATAGTCAGTAAGAAGAGACAGTCTTCTTGTACTAAAGTCGGCATTGTGCTTTTTGTATTTAACTACGATGCAATATCTGTGTTTCATCGTCAATAAGAAGGTCCAAGGGATACAGTAAACCTGGAGTGAAGCATCGGAATCTATAACAAGTGTCACAGGGATGGTTCAAAACGTAGACAGTAAGAAGATTCAGTATTCTTGTACTTAAGTCGGCATTTTACCTTTTGTATTTAATTCCCATGCAATTTCTGTGTTTCATCTTCAATAAGTAGGTCCCAGGGATACAGTAAACCTGAAGTGAAGCATCACAGGTTATAACTAGTGTCACAGGAATGGTTCAAAACATAGTCAGTGGGAGGAGTCAGTCTTCTAGTACTTAATTCGGCACTGTGCCTTTTGGATTTAATTCCGATGCAATTTCTGTGTTTCATCTTCAATAAGAAGGTCAGAGGGATACAGTAAACCTGAAGTGAATCATCGGAATCTATAACTAGTGTCACTGGAATGGTTCAAATCATAGTCAGTAAGAAGAGTCAGTCTTCTTGGACTTACGTCGGCATTGTGCCTTTTGTATTTAATTCCGATGCTATTTCTGTGTTTCATCGTCAATAAGAAGGTCCAAGGGATACAGTAAACCTGGAGTGAAGCATCGGAATCTGTAACTAGTGTCAGAGGAATGGCTCAAGCATGGACAGAAGAAGAATCAGTCTTCTTGTACTTAAGTCGGCATTATGCCATTTGTATTTAATTCCGCTGCAATTTCTGTGTTTCATCGTCAATAAGAAGGGCAGAGGGGTGCAGTAAACCTGAAGTGGAGCATCGGAATCTATAACTAGTGTTTCAGGAATGGTTCAAATCATAGACAGTAGGAAGAGTCACTCTTCTTGTACTTACGTCGGCATGGTGCCTCTTCTATTTGTTTCCGATGCAATTGCTGTGTTTCATCGTCAATAAGAAGGTCCAAGGGATACAGTAAACCTGAAGTGAAGCATCGGAATCTATAACTAGTGTCACAGGAATGCATCAAAGCATAGACAGTAAGAAGAGTCAGTCTTCTTGTAATTAAGTCGGCATTGTGCCTTTTTTATTTAATTCCGATGCAATATCTGTGTTTCATCGTCAATAAGAAGGTCCAGGGGATACAGTAAACCTAGAGTGAAGCATCGGAATATATTACTAGTCTCACAGGAACGGTTCAAAACATAGACAGTAAGAAGAGTCAGTTTTCTTGTACTTAATTCGGCATTGTGCCTTTTGTATTTAATTCCGACGCATATTCTGTGTTTCATCGTCAATAAGAACGTCAGAGGGATACAGTAAACCTAGAGTGAAGCATCGGTATTTATTACTAGTGTCACAGGAATGGTTCAAACATAGACAGTAAGAAGAGTCAGTCTTCTTGTACTTAATTCGGCATTGTGCCTTTTGTATTTATTTCCGATGGAATTTCTGTGTTTCATCGTCAATAAGAGCGTCAGAGGGATACAGTAAATCTGAAGTGAAGCTTCGGAATCTATAACTAGTGTCACAGGAATTGTTAAAAACATAGTCAGTAAGAAGAGGCATTCTTCTTGTACTAAAGTCGGCATTGTGCCTTTTGTATTTAATCCGATGCAATTTCTGTGTTTCATCGTCAATAAGAAGGTCCAAGGGATACAGTAAACCTGGAGTGAAGCATCGGAATCTATAACAAGTGTCACAGGGATGGTTCAAAACATAGACAGTAAGATGATTCAGTATTCCTGTACTTATGTCGGCATTGTGCCTTTTGTATTTAATTCCCATGCAATTTCTGTGTTTCATCTTCAATAAGTAGGTCCCAGGGATACAGTAAACCTGAAGTGAAGCATCAGAGTCTATAATTACTGTCACAGGAATGGTTCAAAACATAGTCGGTGGGAGGAGTCAGTCTTCTTGTACTTAAGTCGGCATTGTGACTTTTGTATTAAATACCGATGCAACTTCTGTGTTTCATAGTCAATAAGAAGCTCAGAGGGATACAGTAAACCTGAAGTGAAGCATCGGAATCTATAACTAGTGTCACAGGAATGGTTCAAAACATAGACAGTAAGAAGAGTCAGTCTTCTTGTACTTAAGTCGGCATTGTGTCTTTCGTATATAATTCCGATGCTATTTTTGTGTTTCATCGTCAATAAGAAGGTCCAAGGGATACAGTAAACCTGGAGTGAAGCATCGGAATCATTAACTAGTGTCACAGGAATGGTTCAAACGTAGACAGTAAGATGAGTCAGTCTTCTTGTGCTTAAGTCGGCATTGTGCCTTTTTTATTTAATTCCGATCCAATTTCTGTGTTTTATCGTCAATAAGAAGGTCCAGGGGATACAGTAAACCTAGAGTGAAGCATCGGAATCTATTACTTGTGTCACAGGAATGGTTCAAAACATAGACAGTAAGAAGAGTCAGTTTTCTTGTACTTAATTCGGCATTGTGCCTTTTGTATTTAATTCCGACGCAATTTCTGTGTTTCATCGTCAATAAGAACGTCAGAGGGATACAGTAAACCTAGAGTGAAGCATCGGTATTTATTACTAGTGTCACAGGAATGATTCAAACATACACAGTAAGAAGAATCAGTCTTCTTGTACTTAATTCGGCATTGTGCCTTTTGTATTTAATTCCGATGGAATTTCTGTGTTTCATCGTCAATAAGAGCGTCAGAGGGATACAGTAAATGTGAAGTGAAGCTTCGGAATCTATAACTAGTGTCACAGGAATGGTTCAAAACATAGTCAGTAAGAAGAGACAGTCTTCTTGTACTAAAGTCGGCATTGTGCTTTTTGTATTTAATTACGATGCAATTTCTGTGTTTCATCGTCAATAAGAAGGTCCAAGGGATACAGTAAACCTAGAGTGAAGCATCGGTATTTATTACTAGTGTCACAGGAATGGTTCAAACATAGACAGTAAGAAGAGTCAGTCTTCTTGTACTTAATTCGGCATTGTGCCTTTTGCATTTGATTCCGATGCAATTTCTGTCTTTCATCGTCAATAAGAGCGTCAGAGGGATACAGTAAATCTGAAGTGAAGTTTCGGAATCTATAACTAGTGTCACAGGAATGCTTCAAAACATAGTCAGTAAGAAGAGACAGTCTTCTTGTACTAAAGTCGGCATTGTGCGTTTTGTATTTAATTCCGATGCAAATCCTGTGTTTCATCGGCCATAAGAAGGTACAAGGGATACAGTAAACCTGGAGTGAAGCATCGGAATCTATAACAAGTGTCACAGGGATGGTTCAAAACATAGACAGTAAGATGATTCAGTATTCTTGTACTTAAGTCGGCATTGTGCTTTTGTATTTAATTCCCATGCAATTTCTGTGTTTCATCTTCAATAAGTAGGTCCCAGGGATACAGTAAACCTGAAGTGAAGCATCAGAGTCTATTACTAGTGTCACAGGAATGGTTCAAAGTATAGTCGGTGGGAGGAGTCAGTCTTCTTGTACTTAAGTCGGCATTGTGTCTTTTGTATTTAATTCCGATGCAACTTCTGTGTTTCATCGTCAATAAGAAGGTCAGAGGGATACAGTAAACCTGAAGTGAAGCATCGGAATCTATAACTACTTTCACAGGAATGGTTCAAAACATAGTCAGTAAGAAGAGTCAGTCTTCTTGTACTTAAGTCGCCATTGTGCCTTTTGTATTAAATTCCGATGCAATTTCTGTGTTTCATCGTCAATAAGAAGATACAAAGGATACAGTAATCCTGGAATGAAGCATCGTAATCTATAACTAGTGTCACAGGAATGATTCAAAACATAGACAGTAGGAAGATTCAGTCTACTTGTACTTACGTCGGCATGGTGCCTTTTCTACTTAATTCCGATGCAATTGCAGTGTTTCATCGTCAATAAGAAGGTCCAAGGGATACAGTAAACCTAAAGTGAAGCATCGGAATCCATAACTAGTGTCACAGGAATGGATCAAAGCACAGACAGTAAGAAGAGTCAGTCTTCTTGTACTTAAGTCGGCATTGTGTCTTTCGTATATAATTCCGATGCTATTTCTGTGTTTCATCGTCAATAAGAAGGTCCAAGGGATACAGTAAACCTGGAGTGAAGCATCGGAATCATTAACTAGTGTCACAGGAATGGCTCAAGCATGGACAGAAGAAGAATCAGTCTTCTTGTACTTAAGTCGGCATTATGCCATTTGTATTTAATTCCGCTGCAATTTCTGTGTTTCATCGTCAATAAGAAGGGCAGAGGGGTGCAGTAAACCTGAAGTGGAGCATCGGAATCTATAACTAGTGTCTTAGGAATGGTTCAAATCATAGACAGTAGGAAGAGTCACTCTTCTTGTACTTACGTCGGCATGGTGCCTCTTCTATTTGTTTCCGATGCAATTGCTGTGTTTCATCGTCAATAAGAAGGTCCAAGGGATACAGTAAACCTGAAGTGAAGCATCGGAATCTATAACTAGTGTCACAGGAATGCATCAAAACATAGACAGTAAGAAGAGTCAGTCTTCTTGTAATTAAGTCGGCATTGTGCCTTTTTTATTTAATTCCGATGCAATATCTGTGTTTCATCGTCAATAAGAAGGTCCAGGGGATACAGTAAACCTAGAGTGAAGCATCGGAATATATTACTAGTCTCACAGGAATGGTTCAAAACATAGACAGTAAGAAGAGTCAGTTTTCTTGTACTTAATTCGGCATTGTGCCTTTTGTATTTAATTCCGACGCATATTCTGTGTTTCATCGTCAATAAGAACGTCAGAGGGATACAGTAAACCTAGAGTGAAGCATCGGTATTTATTACTAGTGTCACAGGAATGGTTCAAACATAGACAGTAAGAAGAGTCAGTCTTCTTGTACTTAATTCGGCATTGTGCCTTTTGTATTTATTTCCGATGGAATTTCTGTGTTTCATCGTCAATAAGAGCGTCAGAGGGATACAGTAAATCTGAAGTGAAGCTTCGGAATCTATAACTAGTGTCACAGGAATTGTTAAAAACATAGTCAGTAAGAAGAGACATTCTTCTTGTACTAAAGTCGGCATTGTGCCTTTTGTATTTAATCCGATGCAATTTCTGTGTTTCATCGTCAATAAGAAGGTCCAAGGGATACAGTAAACCTGGAGTGAAGCATCGGAATCTATAACAAGTGTCACAGGGATGGTTCAAAACATAGACAGTAAGATGATTCAGTATTCTTGTACTTATGTCGGCATTGTGCCTTTTGTATTTAATTCCCATGCAATTTCTGTGTTTCATCTTCAATAAGTAGGTCCCAGGGATACAGTAAACCTGAAGTGAAGCATCAGAGTCTATAATTACTGTCACAGGAATGGTTCAAAACATAGTCGGTGGGAGGAGTCAGTCTTCTTGTACTTAAGTCGGCATTGTGACTTTTGTATTAAATACCGATGCAACTTCTGTGTTTCATAGTCAATAAGAAGCTCAGAGGGATACAGTAAACCTGAAGTGAAGCATCGGAATCTATAACTAGTGTCACAGGAATGGTTCAAAACATAGACAGTAAGAAGAGTCAGTCTTCTTGTACTTAAGTCGGCATTGTGTCTTTCGTATATAATTCCGATGCTATTTTTGTGTTTCATCGTCAATAAGAAGGTCCAAGGGATACAGTAAACCTGGAGTGAAGCATCGGAATCATTAACTAGTGTCACAGGAATGGTTCAAACGTAGACAGTAAGATGAGTCAGTCTTCTTGTGCTTAAGTCGGCATTGTGCCTTTTTTATTTAATTCCGATCCAATTTCTGTGTTTTATCGTCAATAAGAAGGTCCAGGGGATACAGTAAACCTAGAGTGAAGCATCGGAATCTATTACTTGTGTCACAGGAATGGTTCAAAACATAGACAGTAAGAAGAGTCAGTTTTCTTGTACTTAATTCGGCATTGTGCCTTTTGTATTTAATTCCGACGCAATTTCTGTGTTTTATCGTCAATAAGAACGTCAGAGGGATACAGTAAACCTAGAGTGAAGCATCGGTATTTATTACTAGTGTCACAGGAATGATTCAAACATAGACAGTAAGAAGAATCAGTCTTCTTGTACTTAATTCGGCATTGTGCCTTTTGTATTTAATTCCGATGGAATTTCTGTGTTTCATCGTCAATAAGAGCGTCAGAGGGATACAGTAAATGTGAAGTGAAGCTTCGGAATCTATAACTAGTGTCACAGGAATGGTTCAAAACATAGTCAGTAAGAAGAGACAGTCTTCTTGTACTAAAGTCGGCATTGTGCTTTTTGTATTTAATTACGATGCAATTTCTGTGTTTCATCGTCAATAAGAAGGTCCAAGGGATACAGTAAACCTAGAGTGAAGCATCGGTATTTATTACTAGTGTCACAGGAATGGTTCAAACATAGACAGTAAGAAGAGTCAGTCTTCTTGTACTTAATTCGGCATTGTGCCTTTTGCATTTGATTCCGATGCAATTTCTGTCTTTCATCGTCAATAAGAGCGTCAGAGGGATACAGTAAATCTGAAGTGAAGTTTCGGAATCTATAACTAGTGTCACAGGAATGGTTCAAAACATAGTCAGTAAGAAGAGACAGTCTTCTTGTACTAAAGTCGGCATTGTGCGTTTTGTATTTAATTCCGATGCAAATCCTGTGTTTCATCGTCCATAAGAAGGTACAAGGGATACAGTAAACCTGGAGTGAAGCATCGGAATCTATAACAAGTGTCACAGGGATGGTTCAAAACATAGACAGTAAGATGATTCAGTATTCTTGTACTTAAGTCGGCATTGTGCTTTTGTATTTAATTCCCATGCAATTTCTGTGTTTCATCTTCAATAAGTAGGTCCCAGGGATACAGGAAACCTGAAGTGAAGCATCAGAGTCTATTACTAGTGTCACAGGAATGGTTCAAAGTATAGTCGGTGGGAGGAGTCAGTCTTCTTGTACTTAAGTCGGCATTGTGTCTTTTGTATTTAATTCCGATGCAACTTCTGTGTTTCATCGTCAATAAGAAGGTCAGAGGGATACAGTAAACCTGAAGTGAAGCATCGGAATCTATAACTACTTTCACAGGAATGGTTCAAAACATAGTCAGTAAGAAGAGTCAGTCTTCTTGTACTTAAGTCGCCATTGTGCCTTTTGTATTAAATTCCGATGCAATTTCTGTGTTTCATCGTCAATAAGAAGATACAAAGGATACAGTAATCCTGGAATGAAGCATCGTAATCTATAACTAGTGTCACAGGAATGGTTCAAAACATAGACAGTAGGAAGATTCAGTCTACTTGTACTTACGTCGGCATGGTGCCTTTTCTACTTAATTCCGATGCAATTGCAGTGTTTCATCGTCAATAAGAAGGTCCAAGGGATACAGTAAACCTAAAGTGAAGCATCGGAATCCATAACTAGTGTCACAGGAATGGATCAAAGCATAGACAGTAAGAAGAGTCAGTCTTCTTGTACTTAAGTCGGCATTGTGTCTTTCGTATATAATTCCGATGCTATTTCTGTGTTTCATCGTCAATAAGAAGGTCCAAGGGATACAGTAAACCTGGAGTGAAGCATCGGAATCATTAACTAGTGTCACAGGAATGGTTCAAACATAGACAGTAAGATGAGTCAGTCTTCTTGTGCCTAAGTCGGCATTGTGCCTTTTTTATTTAATTCCGATCGAATTTCTGTGTTTTATCGTCAATAAGAAGGTCCAGGGGATACAGTAAACCTAGAGTGAAGCATCGGAATCTATTACTTGTGTCACAGGAATGGTTCAAAACATAGACAGTAAGAAGAGTCAGTTTTCTTGTACTTAATTCGGCATTGTGCCTTTTGTATTTAATTCCGACGCAATTTCTGTGTTTCATCGTCAATAAGAACGTCAGAGGGATACAGTAAACCTAGAGTGAAGCATCGGTATTTATTACTAGTGTCCCAGGAATGGTTCAAACATAGACAGTAAGAAGAATCAGTCTTCTTGTACTTAATTCGGCATTGTGCCTTTTGTATTTAATTCCGATGGAATTTCTGTGTTTCATCGTCAATAAGAGCGTCAGAGGGATACAGTAAATGTGAAGTGAAGCTTCGGAATCTATAACTAGTGTCACAGGAATGGTTCAAAACATAGTCAGTAAGAAGAGACAGTCTTCTTGTACTAAAGTCGGCATTGTGCTTTTTGTATTTAATTACGATGCAATATCTGTGTTTCATCGTCAATAAGAAGGTCCAAGGGATACAGTAAACCTGGAGTGAAGCATCGGAATCTATAACAAGTGTCACAGGGATGGTTCAAAACATAGACAGTAAGAAGATTCAGTATTCTTGTACTTAAGTCGGCATTTTACCTTTTGTATTTAATTCCCATGCAATTTCTGTGTTTCATCTTCAATAAGTAGGTCCCAGGGATACAGTAAACGTGAAGTGAAGCATCACAGGTTATAACTAGTGTCACAGGAATGGTTCAAATCATAGTCAGTGGGAGGAGTCAGTCTTCTTGTACTTAAGTCGGCATTGTGCCTTTTGTATTTAATTCCGATGCAATTTCTGTGTTTCATCGTCAAAAAGAAGTTCCAGGGGATACAGTAAACCTAGAGTGAAGCATCGGAATCTATTACTAGTGTCACAGGAATGGTTCAAAACATAGACAGTAAGAAGAGTCAGTTGTCTTGTACTTAATTCGGCATTGTGCCTTTTGTATTTAATTCCGACGCAATTTCTGTGTTTCATCGTCAATAAGAACGTCAGGGGGTACAGTAAACCTAGAGTGAAGCATCGGTATTTATTACTAGTGTCACAGGAATGGTTCAAACATAGACAGTAAGAAGAGTCAGTCTTCTTGTACTTAATTCGGCATCGTGCCTTTTGTATATAATTCCGATGCAATTTCTGTGTTTCATCGTCAATAAGAAGATACAAAGGATACAGCAATCCTGGAGTGAAGCATCGGAATCTATAACTAGTGTCAGAGGAATGGTTCAAAACATAGACAGTAAGAAGAGTTAGTCTTCTAGTACTTAATTCGGCACTGTGCCTTTTGGATTTAATTCCGATGCAATTTCTGTGTTTCATCTTCAATAAGAAGGTCAGAGGGATACAGTAAACCTGAAGTGAATCATCGGAATCTATAACTAGTGTCACTGGAATGGTTCAAATCATAGTCAGTAAGAAGAGTCAGTCTTCTTGTACTTACGTCGGCATTGTGCCTTTTGTATTTAATTCCGATGCTATTTCTGTGTTTCATCGTCAATAAGAAGGTCCAAGGGATACAGTAAACCTGGAGTGAAGCATCGGAATCTGTAACTAGTGTCACAGGAATGGCTCAAGCATGGACAGAAGAAGAATCAGTCTTCTTGTACGTAAGTCGGCATTATGCCATTTGTATTTAATTCCGCTGCAATTTCTGTGTTTCATCGTCAATAAGAAGGGCAGAGGGGTGCAGTAAACCTGAAGTGGAGCATCGGAATCTATAACTAGTGTCTCAGGAATGGTTCAAATCATAGACAGTAGGAAGAGTCACTCTTCTTGTACTTACGTCGGCATGGTGCCTCTTCTATTTGTTTCCGATGCAATTGCTGTGTTTCATCGTCAATAAGAAGGTCCAAGGGATACAGTAAACCTGAAGTGAAGCATCGGAATCTATAACTAGTGTCACAGGAATGGTTCAAAACATAGACAGTAAGAAGAGTCAGTTTTCTTGTACTTAATTCGGCATTGTGCCTTTTGTATTTAATTCCGACGCAATTTCTGTGTTTCATCGTCAATAAGAACGTCAGAGGGATACAGTAAACCTAGAGTGAAGCATCGGTATTTATTACTAGTGTCACAGGAATGGTTCAAACATAGACAGTAAGAAGAGACATTCTTCTTGTACTAAAGTCGGCATTGTGCCTTTTGTATTTAATCCGATGCAATTTCTGTGTTTCATCGTCAATAAGAAGGTCCAAGGGATACAGTAAACCTGGAGTGAAGCATCGGAATCTATAACAAGTGTCACAGGGATGGTTCAAAACATAGACAGTATGATGATTCAGTATTCTTGTACTTAAGTCGGCATTGTGCCTTTTGTATTTAATTCCCATGCAATTTCTGTGTTTCATCTTCAATAAGTAGGTCCCAGGGATACAGTAAACCTGAAGTGAAGCATCAGAGTCTATAACTACTGTCACAGGAATGGTTCAAAACATAGTCGGTGGGAGGAGTCAGTCTTCTTGTACTTAAGTCGGCATTGTGACTTTTGTATTAAATACCGATGCAACTTCTGTGTTTCATAGTCAATAAGAAGCTCAGAGGGATACAGTAAACCTGAAGTGAAGCATCGGAATCTATAACTAGTGTCACAGGAATGGTTCAAAACATAGACAGTAAGAAGAGTCAGTCTTCTTGTACTTAAGTCGGCATTGTGTCTTTCGAATATAATTCCGATGCTATTTTTGTGTTTCATCGTCAATAAGAAGGTCCAAGGGATACAGTAAACCTGGAGTGAAGCATCGGAATCATTAACTAGTGTCACAGGAATGGTTCAAACGTAGACAGTAAGATGAGTCAGTCTTCTTGTGCTTAAGTCGGCATTGTGCCTTTTTTATTTAATTCCGATCCAATTTCTGTGTTTTATCGTCAATAAGAAGGTCCAGGGGATACAGTAAACCTAGAGTGAAGCATCGGAATCTATTACTTGTGTCACAGGAATGGTTCAAAACATAGACAGTAAGAAGAGTCAGTTTTCTTGTACTTAATTCGGCATTGTGCCTTTTGTATTTAATTCCGACGCAATTTCTGTGTTTCATCGTCAATAAGAACGTCAGAGGGATACAGTAAACCTAGAGTGAAGCATCGGTATTTATTACTAGTGTCACAGGATTGATTCAAACATAGACAGTAAGAAGAATCAGTCTTCTTGTACTTAATTCGGCATTGTGCCTTTTGTATTTAATTCCGATGGAATTTCTGTGTTTCATCGTCAATAAGAGCGTCAGAGGGATACAGTAAATGTGAAGTGAAGCTTCGGAATCTATAACTAGTGTCACAGGAATGGTTCAAAACATAGTCAGTAAGAAGAGACAGTCTTCTTGTACTAAAGTCGGCATTGTGCTTTTTGTATTTAATTACGATGCAATTTCTGTGTTTCATCGTCAATAAGAAGGTCCAAGGGATACAGTAAACCTGGAGTGAAGCATCGGAATCTATAACAAGTGTCACAGGGATGGTTCAAAACATAGACAGTAAGAAGATTCAGTATTCTTGTACTTAAGTCGGCATTGTACCTTTTGTATTTAATTCCCATGCAAATTCTGTGTTTCATCTTCAATAAGTAGGTCCCAGGGATACAGTAAACCTGAAGTGAAGCATCAGAGGTTATAACTAGTGTCACAGGAATGGTTCAAAACATAGTCAGTGGGAGGAGTCAGTCTTCTTGTACTTAAGTCGGCATTGTGCCTTTTGTATTTAATTCCGATGCAATTTCTGTGTTTCATCGTCAATAAGAAGGTCCAGGGGATACAGTAAACCTAGAGTGAAGCATCGGAATCTATTACTAGTGTCACAGGAATGGTTCAAAACATAGACAGTAAGAAGAGTCAGCTTTCTTGTACTTAATTCGGCATTGTGCCTTTTGTATTTAATTCCGACGCAATTTCTGTGTTTCATCGTCAATAAGAAGATACAAAGGATACAGCAATCCTGGAGTGAAGCATCGGAATCAATAACTAGTGTCAGAGGAATGGTTCAAATCATAGACAGTAAGAAGAGTTAGTCTTATAGTACTTAATTCGGCACTGTGCCTTTTGGATTTAATTCCGATGCAATTTCTGTGTTTCATCTTCAATAAGAAGGTCAGAGGGATACAGTAAACCTGAAGTGAATCATCGGAATCTATAACTAGTGTCACTGGAATGGTTCAAATCATAGTCAGTAAGAAGAGTCAGTCTTCTTGTACTTACGTCGGCATTGTGCCTTTTGTATTTAATTCCGATGCTATTTCTGTGTTTCATCGTCAATACGAAGGTCCAAGGGATACAGTAAACCTGGAGTGAAGCATCGGAAACTGTAACTAGTGTCACAGGAATGGCTCAAGCATGGACAGAAGAAGAATCAGTCTTCTTGTACTTAAGTCGGCATTATGCCATTTGTATTTAATTCCGCTGCAATTTCTGTGTTTCATCGTCAATAAGAAGGGCAGAGGGGTGCAGTAAACCTGAAGTGAAGCATCGGAATCTATAACTAGTGTCTCAGGAATGGCTCAAAACATAGACAGTAGGAAGAGTCAGTCTTCTTGTACTTACGTCGGCATGGTGCTTCTTCTATTTATTTCCGATGCAATTGCTGTGTTTCATCGTCAATAAGAAGGTCCAAGGGATACAGTAAACCTGAAGTGAAGCATCGGAATCTATAACTAGTGTCACAGGAATGCATCAAAGCATAGACAGTAAGAAGAGGCAGTCATCTTGTAATTAAGTCGGCATTGTGCTTTTTTTATTTAATTCCGATGCAATTTCTGTGTTTCATCGTCAATAAGAAGGTCCAGGGGATACAGTAAACCTAGAGTGAAGCATCGGAATATATTACTAGTCTCACAGGAATGGTTCAAAACATAGACAGTAAGAAGAGTCAGTTTTCTTGTACTTAATTCGGCATTGTGCCTTTTGTATTTAATTCCGACGCAATTTCTGTGTTTCATCGTCAACAAGAACGTCAGAGGGATACAGTAAACCTAGAGTGAAGCATCGGTATTTATTACTAGTGTCACAGGAATGGTTCAAACATAGACAGTAAGAAGAGTCAGTCTTCTTGTACTTAATTCGGCATTGTGCCTTTTGTATTTAATTCCGATGGAATTTCTGTGTTTCATTGTCAATAAGAGCGTCAGAGGGATACAGTAAATCTGAAGTGAAGCTTCGGAATCTATAACTAGTGTCACAGGAATGGTTAAAAACATAGTCAGTAAGGAAAGACAGTCTTCTTGTACTAAAGTCGGCATTGTGCCGTTTGTATTTAATCCGATGCAATTTCTGCGTTTCATCGTCAATAAGAAGGTCCAAGGGATACAGTAAACCTGGAGTGAAGCATCGGAATCTATAACAAGTGTCACAGGGATTGTTCAAAACATAGACAGTAAGATGATTCAGTATTCTTGTACTTAAGTCGGCATTGTGCCTTTTGTATTATTTCCGATGCAATTTCTGTGTTTCATCTTCAATAAGTAGGTCCCAGGGATACAGTAAACCTCAAGTGTAGCATCAGAGTCTATAACTACTGTCACAGGAATGGTTCAAAACATAGTCGGTGGGAGGAGTCAGTCTTCTTGTACTTAAGTCGGCATTGTGACTTTTGTATTAAATACCGATGCAACTTCTGTTTTTCATAGTCAATAAGAAGCTCAGAGGGATACAGTAAACCTGAAGTGAAGCATCGGAATCTATAACTAGTGTCACAGGAATGGTTCAAAATATAGACAGTAAGAAGAGTCAGTCTTCTAGAACTTAATTCTGCACTGTGCTTTTGTATTTACTTCCGATGCAACTTATGTATTTCATCGTCAATAAGAAGGTGCAAGGGATACAGTAAAATTGAAGTGAAGCATCGAAATCTTTAACTAGTGTCACAGGAATGTTTCAAAACATAGACAGAAGAAGAATCAGTCTTCTTGTACTTAAGTCGGAATTGTGCCATTTGTATTTAATTCCGCTGCAATTTCTGTGTTTCATCGTCAATAAGAAGGTCCAAGGGATACAGTAAACCTGAAGTGAAGCATCGGAATCCATAACTAGTGTCACAGGAATGGATCAAAGCATAGACAGTAAGAAGAGTCAGTCTTCTTGTACTTAAGTCGGCATTGAGCCTTTCGTATATAATTCCGATCCTATTTCTGTGTTTCATCGTCAATAAGAAGGTCCATGTGATACAGTAAACCTGGAGTGAAGCATCGGAATCATTAACTAGTGTCACAGGAATGGTTGAAACATAGAGAGTAAGATGAGTCAGTCTTCTTGTACTTA
Organism: Schistocerca piceifrons; assembly: GCF_021461385.2. Taxonomy (NCBI): domain Eukaryota; kingdom Metazoa; phylum Arthropoda; class Insecta; order Orthoptera; family Acrididae; genus Schistocerca; species Schistocerca piceifrons. The sequence continues at coordinate 108,173 of NW_025728242.1, read as the reverse complement.
AGTCGGCATTGTGCCTTTTTTATTTAATTCCGATGCAATTTCTGTGTTTCATCGTCCATAAGATGGTCCAGGGGATACAGTAAACCTAGAGTGAAGCATCGGAATCTATTACTAGTGTCACAGGAATGGTTCAAAACATAGACAGTAAGAAGAGTCAGTCTTCTTGTACTTAATTCGGCATTGTGCCTTTTGTATTTAATTCCGATGGAATTTCTGTGTTTCATCGTCAATAAGGGCGTCAGAGGGATACAGTAAATCTGAAGTGAAGCTTCGGAATCTATAACTAGTGTCACTGGAATGGTTCTAAACATAGTCAGTAAGAAGAGACAGTCTTCTTGTACTAAAGTCGGCATTGTGCCTTTTGTATTTAATTCCGATGCAATTTCTGTGTTTCATCGTCAATACGTAGGTCCAAGGGATACAGTAAACCGGGAGTGAAGCATCGGAATCTATAGCAAGTGTCACAGGGATGGTTAATAACATAGACAGTAAGAAGGTTCAGTATTCTTGCACTTAAGTCGGCATTGTGCCTTTTGTATTTAATTCCCATTCAATTTCTGAGTTTCATCTTCAATAAGTAGGTCCCAGGGATACAGTAAACCTGAAGTGAAGCATCAGAGTCTATAACTACTGTCACAGGAATGGTTCAAAACATAGACAAAAGGAAGAGTCAGTCTTCTTGTACTTAAGTCGGCATTGTACCTTTTGTATTTAATTCCGATGCAATATCTGTGTTTCATCGTCAATAAGTAGGTCCAAGGGATCCGGTAAACCTGAAGTGAAGCAACGGAATCTATAACTAGTGTCACAGGAATGGTTCAAAACATAGTCAGTAATAAGAGTCAGTCTTCTTGTACTTATGTCGCCATTGTGCCTTTTGTATTAAATTCCGATGCAATTTCTGTGTTTCATCGTCAATAAGAAGATGCAAAGGATACAGTAATCCTGGAGTGAAACATCGGAATCTATAACTAGTGTCACAGGAATGGTTCAAAATGTAGACAGTAAGAAGAGTCAGTCTTCTAGTACTTAATTCGGCACTGTGCCTTTTGGATTTAATTCCGATGCAATATCTGTGTTTCATCGTCAATAAGAAGGTCAGAGGGATACAGTAAACCTGAAGTGAATCATTAGAATCTATAACTAGTGTCACAGGAATGGTTCAAAACATAGTCAGTAAGAAGAGTCAGTCTTCTTGTACTTAAGTCGGCATTGTGCCTTTTGTATTTAATTCCGATGCAACTTATGTATTTCATCGTCAATAAGAAGGTCCAAGGGATACAGTAAACCTGAACTGAAGCATCGAAATCTATAACTAGTGTCACAGGAATGGTTCAAACATAGACAGAAGAAGAATCAGTCTTCTTGTACTTAAGTCGGCATTGTGCCATTTGTATTTAATTCCGCTGCAATTTCTGTGTTTCATCGTCAATAAGAAGGGCAGAGGGGTGCAGTAAACCTGAAGTGAAGCATCAAAATCTATAACTAGTGTCACAGGAATGGTTCAAAACATAGACAGTAAGAAGAGTCAGTTTTCTTGTACTTAATTCGGCATTCTGCCTTTTGTATTTAATTCCGACGCAATTTCTGTGTTTCATCGTCAATAAGAACGTCAGAGGGATACAGTAAATCTGAAGTGAAGCATCAGAGTCTATAACTAGTGTCACAGGAATGGTTCAAACATAGACCTTAAGATGAGTCAGTCTTCTTGTACTTAAGTCGGCATTGTGCCTTTAGTATTTAATTCCGATGCATTTTCTGTGTTTCATCGTCAATAAGAAGTTCAGTGGGATACAGTAAATCTGAAGTGAAGCATCGGAATCTAGAACTAGTTTCACAGGAATGGTTCATATCATAGACATTAGGAAGAGTCAGTCTTCTTGTACATAAGTCGGCATTGTGCCTTCTCTAATTAATTCCGATGCAATTTCTGTGTTTCATCGTCAATAAGGAGGTCCAAGGGAAACAGTAAACCTGGAATGAAGCATCGGAATCTATAACTAGTGTAACAGGAATGGTTCAAAACATAGGCAGTAAGAGGAGTCAGGCTTCTTGTACTTAAGTCGCCATTGATCCTTTTGTATTAAATTCCGATGCAATTTCTGTGTTTCATCGTCAATAAGAAGATGCAAAGGATACAGTAATCCTGGAGTGAAACATCGGAATCTATAACTAGTGTCACAGGAATGGTTCAAAATGTAGACAGTAAGAAGAGTCAGTCTTCTAGTACTTAATTCGGCACTGTGCCTTTTGGATTTAATTCCGATGCAATATATGTGTTTCATCGTCAATAAGAAGGTCAGAGGGATACAGTAAACCTGAAGTGAATCATCAGAATCTATAACTAGTGTCACAGGAATGGTTCAAAACATGGTCAGTAAGAAGAGTCAGTCTTCTTGTACTTAAGTCGGCATTGTGCCTTTTGTATTTAATTCCGATGCCACTTATGTATTTCATCGTCAATAAGAAGGTCCAAGGGATACAGTAAACCTGAAGGGAAGCATCGAAATCTATAACTAGTGTCACAGGAATGGTTCAAAACATAGACAGAAGAAGAATCAGTCTTCTTGTACTTAAGTCGCCATTGTGCCATTTGTATTTAATTCCGCTGCAATTTCTGTGTTTCATCGTCAATAAGAAGGGCAGAGGGGTGCAGTAAACCTGAAGTGAAGCATCAAAATCTATAACTAGTGTCACAGGAATGGTTCAAAGCATAGACAGTAAGAAGAGTCAGTTTTCTTGTACTTAATTCGGCATTGTGCCTTTTGTATTTAATTCCGATGCAATTTCTGTGTTTCATCGTCAATAAGAACGTCAGAGGGATACAGTAAATCTGAAGTGAAGCTTCGGAATCTATAACTAGTGTCACAGGAATGGTTCAAAACATATTCAGTAAGAAGAGACAGTCTTCTTGTACTAACGTCGACATTGTGCCTTTTGAATTTAATTCCGATGTAATTTCTGTGTTTCATCGTCAATAAGAAGGTCCAAGGGATACAGTAAACCTATAGTGAAGCATCGGAATCTATAACAAGTGTCACAGGGATTGTTCAAAACATAGACAGTAAGAAGAGACAGTATTCTTGTACTTAAGTCGGCATTGTGCCTTTTGCATTTAATTCCGCTGCAATTTCTGTGTTTCATCGTCAATAAGAAGGGCAGAGGGGTGCAGTAAACCTGAAGTGAAGCATCAAAATCTATAACTAGTGTCACAGGAATGGTTCAAAGCATAGACAGTAAGAAGAGTCAGTTTTCTTGTACTTAATTCGGCATTGTGCCTTTTTATTTAATTCCGATGCAATTTCTGTGTTTCATCGTCAATAAGAACGTCAGAGGGATACAGTAAATCTGAAGTGAAGCTTCGGAATCTATAACTACTGTCACAGGAATGGTTCAAAACATAGTCGGTGGGAGGAGTCAGTCTTCTTGTACTTAAGTCGGCATTGTGACTTTTGTATTAAATACCGATGCAACTTCTGTGTTTCATAGTCAATAAGAAGCTCAGAGGGATACAGTAAACCTGAAGTGAAGCATCGGAATCTATAACTAGTGTCACAGGAATGGTTCAAAACATAGACAGTAAGAAGAGTCAGTCTTCTTGTACTTAAGTCGGCATTGTGTCTTTCGTATATAATTCCGATGCTATTTTTGTGTTTCATCGTCAATAAGAAGGTCCAAGGGATACAGTAAACCTGGAGTGAAGCATCGGAATCATTAACTAGTGTCACAGGAATGGTTCAAACGTAGACAGTAAGATGAGTCAGTCTTCTTGTGCTTAAGTCGGCATTGTGCCTTTTTTATTTAATTCCGATCCAATTTCTGTGTTTTATCGTCAATAAGAAGGTCCAGGGGATACAGTAAACCTAGAGTGAAGCATCGGAATCTATTACTTGTGTCACAGGAATGGTTCAAAACATAGACAGTAAGAAGAGTCAGTTTTCTTGTACTTAATTCGGCATTGTGCCTTTTGTATTTAATTCCGACGCAATTTCTGTGTTTCATCGTCAATAAGAACGTCAGAGGGATACAGTAAACCTAGAGTGAAGCATCGGTATTTATTACTAGTGTCACAGGAATGATTCAAACATAGACAGTAAGAAGAATCAGTCTTCTTGTACTTAATTCGGCATTGTGCCTTTTGTATTTAATTCCGATGGAATTTCTGTGTTTCATCGTCAATAAGAGCGTCAGAGGGATACAGTAAATGTGAAGTGAAGCTTCGGAATCTATAACTAGTGTCACAGGAATGGTTCAAAACATAGTCAGTAAGAAGAGACAGTCTTCTTGTACTAAAGTCGGCATTGTGCTTTTTGTATTTAATTACGATGCAATTTCTGTGTTTCAACGTCAATAAGAAGGTCCAAGGGATACAGTAAACCTGGAGTGAAGCATCGGAATCTATAACAAGTGTCACAGGGATGGTTCAAAACATAGACAGTAAGAAGATTCAGTATTCTTGTACTTAAGTCGGCATTGTACCTTTTGTATTTAATTCCCATGCAAATTCTGTGTTTCATCTTCAATAAGTAGGTCCCAGGGATACAGTAAACCTGAAGTGAAGCATCAGAGGTTATAACTAGTGTCACAGGAATGGTTCAAAACATAGTCAGTAGGAGGAGTCAGTCTTCTTGTACTTAAGTCGGCATTGTGCCTTTTGTATTTAATTCCGATGCAATTTCTGTGTTTCATCGTCAATAAGAAGGTCCAGGGGATACAGTAAACCTAGAGTGAAGCATCGGAATCTATTACTAGTGTCACAGGAATGGTTCAAAACATAGACAGTAAGAAGAGTCAGCTTTCTTGTACTTAATTCGGCATTGTGCCTTTTGTATTTAATTCCGACGCAATTTCTGTGTTTCATCGTCAATAAGAAGATACAAAGGATACAGCAATCCTGGAGTGAAGCATCGGAATCAATAACTAGTGTCAGAGGAATGGTTCAAATCATAGACAGTAAGAAGAGTTAGTCTTCTTGTACTTAATTCGGCACTGTGCCTTTTGGATTTAATTCCGATGCAATTTCTGTGTTTCATCTTCAATAAGAAGGTCAGAGGGATACAGTAAACCTGAAGTGAATCATCGGAATCTATAACTAGTGTCACTGGAATGGTTCAACTCATAGTCAGTAAGAAGAGTCAGTCTTCTTGTACTTACGTCGGCATTGTGCCTTTTGTATTTAATTCCGATGCTATTTCTGTGTTTCATCGTCAATACGAAGGTCCAAGGGATACAGTAAACCTGGAGTGAAGCATCGGAAACTGTAACTAGTGTCACAGGAATGGTTCAAGCATGGACAGAAGAAGAATCAGTCTTCTTGTACTTAAGTCGGCATTATGCCATTTGTATTTAATTCCGCTGCAATTTCTGTGTTTCATCGTCAATAAGAAGGGCAGAGGGGTGCAGTAAACCTGAAGTGAAGCATCGGAATCTATAACTAGTGTCTCAGGAAAGGCTCAAAACATAGACAGTAGGAAGAGTCAGTCTTCTTGTACTTACGTCGGCATGGTGCTTCTTCTATTTATTTCCGATGCAATTGCTGTGTTTCATCGTCAATAAGAAGGTCCAAGGGATACAGTAAACCTGAAGTGAAGCATCGGAATCTATAACTAGTGTCACAGGAATGCTTCAAAGCATAGACAGTAAGAAGAGGCAGTCATCTTGTAATTAAGTCGGCATTGTGCTTTTTTTATTTAATTCCGATGCAATTTCTGTGTTTCATCGTCAATAAGAAGGTCCAGGGGATACAGTAAACCTAGAGTGAAGCATCGGAATATATTACTAGTCTCACAGGAATGGTTCAAAACATAGACAGTAAGAAGAGTCAGTTTTCTTGTACTTAATTCGGCATTGTGCCTTTTGTATTTAATTCCGACGCAATTTTTGTGTTTCATCGTCAACAAGAACGTCAGAGGGATACAGTAAACCTAGAGTGAAGCATCGGTATTTATTACTAGTGTCACAGGAATGGTTCAAACATAGACAGTAAGAAGAGTCAGTCTTCTTGTACTTAATTCGGCATTGTGCCTTTTGTATTTAATTCCGATGGAATTTCTGTGTTTCATTGTCAATAAGAGCGTCAGAGGGATACAGTAAATCTGAAGTGAAGCTTCGGAATCTATAACTAGTGTCACAGGAATGGTTAAAAACATAGTCAGTAAGGAAAGACAGTCTTCTTGTACTAAAGTCGGCATTGTGACGTTTGTATTTAATCCGATGCAATTTCTGCGTTTCATCGTCAATAAGAAGGTCCAAGGGATACAGTAAACCTGGAGTGAAGCATCGGAATCTATAACAAGTGTCACAGGGATGGTTCAAAACATAGACAGTAAGATGATTCAGTATTCTTGTACTTAAGTCGGCATTGTGCCTTTTGTATTATTTCCGATGCAATTTCTGTGTTTCATCTTCAATAAGTAGGTCCCAGGGATACAGTAAACCTCAAGTGTAGCATCAGAGTCTATAACTACTGTCACAGGAATGGTTCAAAACATAGTCGGTGGGAGGAGTCAGTCTTCTTGTACTTAAGTCGGCATTGTGACTTTTGTATTAAATACCGATGCAACTTCTGTTTTTCATAGTCAATAAGAAGCTCAGAGGGATACAGTAAACCTGAAGTGAAGCATCGGAATCTATAACTAGTGTCACAGGAATGGTTCAAAATATAGACAGTAAGAAGAGTCAGTCTTCTAGAACTTAATTCTGCACTGTGCCTTTTGTATTTACTTCCGATGCAACTTATGTATTTCATCGTCAATAAGAAGGTGCAAGGGATACAGTAAAATTGAAGTGAAGCATCGAAATCTATAACTAGTGTCACAGGAATGTTTCAAAACATAGACAGAAGAAGAATCAGTCTTCTTGTACTTAAGTCGGAATTGTGCCATTTGTATTTAATTCCGCTGCAATTTCTGTGTTTCATCGTCAATAAGAAGGTCCAAGGGATACAGTAAACCTGAAGTGAAGCATCGGAATCCATAACTAGTGTCACAGGAATGGATCAAAGCATAGACAGTAAGAAGAGTCAGTCTTCTTGTACTTAAGTCGGCAATGAGCCTTTCGTATATAATTCCGATCCTATTTCTGTGTTTCATCGTCAATAAGAAGGTCCATGTGATACAGTAAACCTGGAGTGAAGCATCGGAATCATTAACTAGTGTCACAGGAATGGTTCAAACATAGAGAGTAAGATGAGTCAGTCTTCTTGTACTTAAGTCGGCATTGTGCCTTTTTTATTTAATTCCGATGCATTTTCTGTGTTTCATCGTCAATAAGATGGTCCAGGGGATACAGTAAACCTAGAGTGAAGCATCGGAATCTATTACTAGTGTCACAGGAATGGTTCAAAACATAGACAGTAAGAAGAGTCAGTCTTCTTGTACTTAATTCGGCATTGTGCCTTTTGTATTTAATTCCGATGGAATTTCTGTGTTTCATCGTCAATAAGGGCGTCAGAGGGATACAGTAAATCTGAAGTGAAGCTTCGGAATCTATAACTAGTGTCACTGGAATGGTTCTAAACATAGTCAGTAAGAAGAGACAGTCTTCTTGTACTAAAGTCGGCATTGTGCCTTTTGAATTTAATTCCGATGCAATTTCTGTGTTTCATCGTCAATACGTAGGTCCAAGGGATACAGTAAACCTGGAGTGAAGCATCGGAATCTATAGCAAGTGTCACAGGGATGGTTAATAACATAGACAGTAAGAAGGTTCAGTATTCTTGCACTTAAGTCGGCATTGTGCCTTTTGTATTTAATTCCCATTCAATTTCTGAGTTTCATCTTCAATAAGTAGGTCCCAGGGATACAGTAAACCTGAAGTGAAGCATCAGAGTCTATGACTACTGTCACAGGAATGGTTCAAAACATAGACAAAAGGAAGAGTCAGTCTTCTTGTACTTAAGTCGGCATTGTACCTTTTGTATTTAATTCCGATGCAATATCTGTGTTTCATCGTCAATAAGTAGGTCCAAGGGATCCGGTAAACCTGAAGTGAAGCAACGGAATCTATAACTAGTGTCACAGGAATGGTTCAAAACATAGTCAGTAATAAGAGTCAGTCTTCTTGTACTTATGTCGCCATTGTGCCTTTTGTATTAAATTCCGATGCAATTTCTGTGTTTCATCGTCAATAAGAAGATGCAAAGGATACAGTAATCCTGGAGTGAAACATCGGAATCTATAACTAGTGTCACAGGAATGGTTCAAAATGTAGACAGTAAGAAGAGTCAGTCTTCTAGTACTTAATTCGGCACTGTGCCTTTTGGATTTAATTCCGATGCAATATCTGTGTTTCATCGTCAATAAGAAGGTCAGGGGGATACAGTAAACCTGAAGTGAATCATTAGAATCTATAACTAGTGTCACAGGAATGGTTCAAAACATAGTCAGTAAGAAGAGTCAGTCTTCTTGTACTTAAGTCGGCATTGTGCCTTTTGTATTTAATTCCGATGCAACTTATGTATTTCATCGTCAATAAGAAGGTCCAAGGGATACAGTAAACCTGAAGTGAAGCATCGAAATCTATAACTAGTGTCACAGGAATGGTTCAAAACATAGACAGAAGAAGAATCAGTCTTCTTGTACTTAAGTCGGCATTGTGCCATTTGTATTTAATTCCGCTGCAATTTCTGTGTTTCATCGTCAATAAGAAGGGCAGAGGGGTGCAGTAAACCTGAAGTGAAGCATCAAAATCTATAACTAGTGTCACAGGAATGGTTCAAAACATAGACAGTAAGAAGAGTCAGTTTTCTTGTACTTAATTCGGCATTCTGCCTTTTGTATTTAATTCCGACGCAATTTCTGTGTTTCATCGTCAATAAGAACGTCAGAGGATACAGTAAATCTGAAGTGAAGCATCAGAGTCTATAACTAGTGTCACAGGAATGGTTCAAACATAGACCTTAAGATGAGTCAGTCTTCTTGTACTTAAGTCGGCATTGTGCCTTTTGTATTTAATTCCGATGCAATTTCTGTGTTTGATCGTCAACAAGAAGGTCCAAGGGATACACTAAACCTGGAGTGAAGCATCGGAATCTAAAACTAGTGTCACAGGAATGGTTCAAATCATAGACAGTAGGAAGAGTCAGTCTTTTTGTATTTAAGTCGGCATTGTGCCTTTTGTATTTTATTCCGATGCAATTTCTGTGTTTCATCGTCAATAAGAAGGTTTGAGGAATACAGTAAACCTGAAGTGAAGCATCGGAATCCATAACTAGTGTCACAGGAATGGTTCAAACATAGACAGTAAGAAGAGTCAGTCTCCTTGTACTTAACTCGGCATTGTGCCTTTTGTATTTAATTCCGATGCAATTTCTGTGTTTCATCGTCAATTAGAAGATCCAAGGGATACAGTAAACCTGAAGTGAAGCATCGGAATGTATAACTAGTGTCACAGGAAAGGTTCAAACATAGACAGTAAGAAGTGTCAGTCATCCCGTACTTAAGTCGGCATTGTGCCTTTAGTATTTAATTCCGATGCAATTTCTGTGTTTCATCGTCAATAAGAAGTTCAGTGGGATACAGTAAATCTGAAGTGAAGCATCGGAATCTAGAACTAGTTTCACAGGAATGGTTCATATCATAGACTTTAGGAAGAGTCAGTCTTCTTGTACATAAGTCGGCATTGTGCCTTCTCTAATTAATTCCGATGCAATTTCTGTGTTTCATCGTCAATAAGGAGGTCCAAGGGAAACAGTAAACCTGGAATGAAGCATCGGAATCTATAACTAGTGTAACAGGAATGGTTCAAAACATAGGCAGTAAGAGGAGTCAGGCTTCTTGTACTTAAGTCGCCATTGATCCTTTTGTATTAAATTCCGATGCAATTTCTGTGTTTCATCGTCAATAAGAAGATGCAAAGGATACAGTAATCCTGGAGTGAAACATCGGAATCTATAACTAGTGTCACAGGAATGGTTCAAAATGTAGACAGTAAGAAGAGTCAGTCTTCTAGTACTTAATTCGGCACTGTGCCTTTTGGATTTAATTCCGATGCAATATATGTGTTTCATCGTCAATAAGAAGGTCAGAGGGATACAGTAAACCTGAAGTGAATCATCAGAATCTATAACTAGTGTCACAGGAATGGTTCAAAACATAGTCAGTAAGAAGAGTCAGTCTTCTTGTACTTAAGTCGGCATTGTGCCTTTTGTATTTAATTCCGATGCAACTTATGTATTTCATCGTCAATAAGAAGGTCCAAGGGATACAGTAAACCTGAAGTGAAGCATCGAAATCTATAACTAGTGTCACAGGAATGGTTCAAAACATAGACAGAAGAAGAATCAGTCTTCTTGTACTTAAGTCGCCATTGTGCCATTTGTATTTAATTCCGCTGCAATTTCTGTGTTTCATCGTCAATAAGAAGGGCAGAGGGGTGCAGTAAACCTGAAGTGAAGCATCAAAATCTATAACTAGTGTCACAGGAATGGTTCAAAGCATAGACAGTAAGAAGAGTCAGTTTTCTTGTACTTAATTCGGCATTGTGCCTTTTGTATTTAATTCCGATGCAATTTCTGTGTTTCATCGTCAATAAGAACGTCAGAGGGATACAGTAAATCTGAAGTGAAGCTTCGGAATCTATAACTAGTGTCACAGGAATGGTTCAAAACATATTCAGTAAGAAGAGACAGTCTTCTTGTACTAACGTCGACATTGTGCCTTTTGAATTTAATTCCGATGTAATTTCTGTGTTTCATCGTCAATAAGAAGGTCCAAGGGATACAGTAAACCTATAGTGAAGCATCGGAATCTATAACAAGTGTCACAGGGATTGTTCAAAACATAGACAGTAAGAAGAGACAGTATTCTTGTACTTAAGTCGGCATTGTGCCTTTTGTATTTAATACCGATGCAATTTCTGTGTTTCATCTTCAATAAGTAGGTCCTAGGGATACAGTAAACCTGAAGTGAAGCATCAGAGTCTATAACTAGTGTCACAGGAATGGTTCAAACATAGACAGTAAGATGAGTCAGTCTTCTTGTACTTAAGTCGGCATTGTGCTTTTTGTATTTAATTCCGATGCAATTTCTGTGTTTGATCGTCAACAAGAAGGTCCAAGGGATACACCAAACCTGGAGTGAAGCATCGGAATCTAAAACTAGTGTCACAGGAATGGTTCAAATCATAGACAGTAGGAAGAGTCAGTCTTCTTGTATTTAAGTCGGCATTGTGCCTTTTGTATTTTATTCCGATGCAATTTCTGTGTTTCATCGTCAATAAGAAGGTCTGAGGAATACAGGAAACCTGAAGTGAAGCATCGGAATCCATAACTAGTGTCACAGGAATGGTTCAAACATAGACAGCAAGAAGAGTCAGTCTCCTTGTACTTAAGTCGGCATTGTGCCTTTTGTATTTAATTCCGATGCAATTTCTGTGTTTCATCGTCAATAAGAAGATCCAAGGGATACAGTAAACCTGAAGTGAAGCATCGGAATGTATAACTAGTGTCACAGGAAAGGTTCAAACATAGACAGTAAGAAGTGTCAGTCATTTTGTACTTAAGTCGGCATTGTGCCTTTAGTACTTAATTCCGATGCAATTTCTGTGTTTCATCGTCAATAAGAAGTTCAGAGGGATACAGTAAATCTGAAGTGAAGCATCGGAATCTAGAACTAGTTTCACAGGAATGGTTCATATCATAGACATTAGGAAGAGTCAGTCTTCTTGTACTTAAGTCGGCATTGTGCCTTCTCTATTTAATTCCGATGTAATTTCTGTGTTTCATCGTCAATAAGAAGGTCCAAGGGATACAGTAAACCTGGAATGAAGCATCGGAATCTATAACTAGTGTAACAGGAATGGTTCAAAACATAGGCAGTAAGAGGAGTCAGGCTTCTTGTACTTAAGTCGGCATTGTGCCTTTTGTATTTAACTCGGTTGCAATTTCTTTGTTTCATCGTCAATTAGAAGGTCCAAGGGATACAGTAAACCTGAAGTGAAGCATCAGAATCTATAACTAGTATCACAGGAATGGTTCAAAACATAGACAGTAAGAAGAGTCAGTATTCTTGTACTTAAGTCGGCATTGTGGCTTTTGTATTCAATTCCGATGCAATTTCTGTGTTTCATCGTCAATAAGAATGTCAGAGGGATACAGTAAACTTGAAGTTAAGCATCGGAATCTATAACTAGTGTCACAGGAATGGTTCAAAACATAGTCAGAAAGAAGAGTCAGTTATCTTGTACTTAAGTCTTCCTTGTACCGTTTGTATTTAATTTCGATGCAATTTCTGTGTTTCATCGTCAACACGAAGGTCCAAGGGATACAATAAAACCCGGAGTGAAGCATCGGAATCTATAACTAGTGTGTCAGCGATGGTTCAAAACATAGACAGTAAGAAGAGTTAGTCTTCTTGTACTTAAGTCGGCATTGTGACTTTTGTATATAATTCCGATGCAATTTCTGTTTTCATCATCAATAAGAAGGTCAGAGGGAAACAGTAAACCTGAAGTTAAGCATCGGAATCTATAAGTACTCTCACAGGAATGGTTCAAAACATATTCAGTAAGAAGAGTAAGTCTTCTTGTACTCAAGTCGGCATTGTGCCTTTTGTATTTAATTCCGATACAATTTACGTCTTTCATCTTTAAAAAGAAGGTCCAAGGGTTACAGTAAACCTGAAGTGAAGTATCGGAATCAATAACTAGTGTCACAGGAATGGTTCAAAACATAGACTGTAGGAAGAGTCATTCTTCTTGTACTTAAGCCGGCATTGTGCTTTTTGTATTTAATTCCGATGCAATTTCTGTGTTTCATCTTCAATAAGTAGGTCCCAGGGATACAGTAAACCTCAAGTGTAGCATCAGAGTCTATAACTACTGTCACAGGAATGGTTCAAAACATAGTCGGTGGGAGGAGTCAGTCTTCTTGTACTTAAGTCGGCATTGTGACTTTTGTATTAAATACCGATGCAACTTCTGTTTTTCATAGTCAATAAGAAGCTCAGAGGGATACAGTAAACCTGAAGTGAAGCATCGGAATCTATAACTAGTGTCACAGGAATGGTTCAAAATATAGACAGTAAGAAGAGTCAGTCTTCTAGAACTTAATTCTGCACTGTGCCTTTGTATTTACTTCCGATGCAACTTATGTATTTCATCGTCAATAAGAAGGTGCAAGGGATACAGTAAAATTGAAGTGAAGCATCGAAATCTATAACTAGTGTCACAGGAATGTTTCAAAACATAGACAGAAGAAGAATCAGTCTTCTTGTACTTAAGTCGGAATTGTGCCATTTGTATTTAATTCCGCTGCAATTTCTGTGTTTCATCGTCAATAAGAAGGTCCAAGGGATACAGTAAACCTGAAGTGAAGCATCGGAATCCATAACTAGTGTCACAGGAATGGATCAAAGCATAGACAGTAAGAAGAGTCAGTCTTCTTGTACTTAAGTCGGCATTGAGCCTTTCGTATATAATTCCGATCCTATTTCTGTGTTTCATCGTCAATAAGAAGGTCCATGTGATACAGTAAACCTGGAGTGAAGCATCGGAATCATTAACTAGTGTCACAGGAATGGTTCAAACATAGAGAGTAAGATGAGTCAGTCTTCTTGTACTTAAGTCGGCATTGTGCCTTTTTTATTTAATTCCGATGCATTTTCTGTGTTTCATCGTCAATAAGATGGTCCAGGGGATACAGTAAACCTAGAGTGAAGCATCGGAATCTATTACTAGTGTCACAGGAATGGTTCAAAACATAGACAGTAAGAAGAGTCAGTCTTCTTGTACTTAATTCGGCATTGTGCCTTTTGTATTTAATTCCGATGGAATTTCTGTGTTTCATCGTCAATAAGGGCGTCAGAGGGATACAGTAAATCTGAAGTGAAGCTTCGGAATCTATAACTAGTGTCACTGGAATGGTTCTAAACATAGTCAGTAAGAAGAGACAGTCTTCTTGTACTAAAGTCGGCATTGTGCCTTTTGAATTTAATTCCGATGCAATTTCTGTGTTTCATCGTCAATACGTAGGTCCAAGGGATACAGTAAACCTGGAGTGAAGCATCGGAATCTATAGCAAGTGTCACAGGGATGGTTAATAACATAGACAGTAAGAAGGTTCAGTATTCTTGCACTTAAGTCGGCATTGTGCCTTTTGTATTTAATTCCCATTCAATTTCTGAGTTTCATCTTCAATAAGTAGGTCCCAGGGATACAGTAAACCTGAAGTGAAGCATCAGAGTCTATAACTACTGTCACAGGAATGGTTCAAAACATAGACAAAAGGAAGAGTCAGTCTTCTTGTACTTAAGTCGGCATTGTACCTTTTGTATTTAATTCCGATGCAATATCTGTGTTTCATCGTCAATAAGTAGGTCCAAGGGATCCGGTAAACCTGAAGTGAAGCAACGGAATCTATAACTAGTGTCACAGGAATGGTTCAAAACATAGTCAGTAATAAGAGTCAGTCTTCTTGTACTTATGTCGCCATTGTGCCTTTTGTATTAAATTCCGATGCAATTTCTGTGTTTCATCGTCAATAAGAAGATGCAAAGGATACAGTAATCCTGGAGTGAAACATCGGAATCTATAACTAGTGTCACAGGAATGGTTCAAAATGTAGACAGTAAGAAGAGTCAGTCTTCTAGTACTTAATTCGGCACTGTGCCTTTTGGATTTAATTCCGATGCAATATCTGTGTTTCATCGTCAATAAGAAGGTCAGAGGGATACAGTAAACCTGAAGTGAATCATTAGAATCTATAACTAGTGTCACAGGAATGGTTCAAAACATAGTCAGTAAGAAGAGTCAGTCTTCTTGTACTTAAGTCGGCATTGTGCCTTTTGTATTTAATTCCGATGCAACTTATGTATTTCATCGTCAATAAGAAGGTCCAAGGGATACAGTAAACCTGAAGTGAAGCATCGAAATCTATAACTAGTGTCACAGGAATGGTTCAAAACATAGACAGAAGAAGAATCAGTCTTCTTGTACTTAAGTCGGCATTGTGCCATTTGTATTTAATTCCGCTGCAATTTCTGTGTTTCATCGTCAATAAGAAGGGCAGAGGGGTGCAGTAAACCTGAAGTGAAGCATCAAAATCTATAACTAGTGTCACAGGAATGGTTCAAAACATAGACAGTAAGAAGAGTCAGTTTTCTTGTACTTAATTCGGCATTCTGCCTTTTGTATTTAATTCCGACGCAATTTCTGTGTTTCATCGTCAATAAGAACGTCAGAGGGATACAGTAAATCTGAAGTGAAGCATCAGAGTCTATAACTAGTGTCACAGGAATGGTTCAAACATAGACCTTAAGATGAGTCAGTCTTCTTGTACTTAAGTCGGCATTGTGCCTTTTGTATTTAATTCCGATGCAATTTCTGTGTTTGATCGTCAACAAGAAGGTCCAAGGGATACACTAAACCTGGAGTGAAGCATCGGAATCTAAAACTAGTGTCACAGGAATGGTTCAAATCATAGACAGTAGGAAGAGTCAGTCTTTTTGTATTTAAGTCGGCATTGTGCCTTTTGTATTTTATTCCGATGCAATTTCTGTGTTTCATCGTCAATAAGAACGTCTGAGGAATACAGTAAACCTGAAGTGAAGCATCGGAATCCATAACTAGTGTCACAGGAATGGTTCAAACATAGACAGTAAGAAGAGTCAGTCTCCTTGTACTTAACTCGGCATTGTGCCTTTTGTATTTAATTCCGATGCAATTTCTGTGTTTCATCGTCAATTAGAAGATCCAAGGGATACAGTAAACCTGAAGTGAAGCATCGGAATGTATAACTAGTGTCACAGGAAAGGTTCAAACATAGACAGTAAGAAGTGTCAGTCATCCCGTACTTAAGTCGGCATTGTGCCTTTAGTATTTAATTCCGATGCAATTTCTGTGTTTCATCGTCAATAAGAAGTTCAGTGGGATACAGTAAATCTGAAGTGAAGCATCGGAATCTAGAACTAGTTTCACAGGAATGGTTCATATCATAGACTTTAGGAAGAGTCAGTCTTCTTGTACATAAGTCGGCATTGTGCCTTCTCTAATTAATTCCGATGCAATTTCTGTGTTTCATCGTCAATAAGGAGGTCCAAGGGAAACAGTAAACCTGGAATGAAGCATCGGAATCTATAACTAGTGTAACAGGAATGGTTCAAAACATAGGCAGTAAGAGGAGTCAGGCTTCTTGTACTTAAGTCGCCATTGATCCTTTTGTATTAAATTCCGATGCAATTTCTGTGTTTCATCGTCAATAAGAAGATGCAAAGGATACAGTAATCCTGGAGTGAAACATCGGAATCTATAACTAGTGTCACAGGAATGGTTCAAAATGTAGACAGTAAGAAGAGTCAGTCTTCTAGTACTTAATTCGGCACTGTGCCTTTTGGATTTAATTCCGATGCAATATATGTGTTTCATCGTCAATAAGAAGGTCAGAGGGATACAGTAAACCTGAAGTGAATCATCAGAATCTATAACTAGTGTCACAGGAATGGTTCAAAACATAGTCAGTAAGAAGAGTCAGTCTTCTTGTACTTAAGTCGGCATTGTGCCTTTTGTATTTAATTCCGATGCAACTTATGTATTTCATCGTCAATAAGAAGGTCCAAGGGATACAGTAAACCTGAAGTGAAGCATCGAAATCTATAACTAGTGTCACAGGAATGGTTCAAAACATAGACAGAAGAAGAATCAGTCTTCTTGTACTTAAGTCGCCATTGTGCCATTTGTATTTAATTCCGCTGCAATTTCTGTGTTTCATCGTCAATAAGAAGGGCAGAGGGGTGCAGTAAACCTGAAGTGAAGCATCAAAATCTATAACTAGTGTCACAGGAATGGTTCAAAGCATAGACAGTAAGAAGAGTCAGTTTTCTTGTA
Organism: Schistocerca piceifrons; assembly: GCF_021461385.2. NCBI lineage: Eukaryota > Metazoa > Arthropoda > Insecta > Orthoptera > Acrididae > Schistocerca > Schistocerca piceifrons. The sequence continues at coordinate 91,352 of NW_025728242.1, read as the reverse complement.
CTTAATTCGGCATTGTGCCTTTTGTATTTAATTCCGATGCAATTTCTGTGTTTCATCGTCAATAAGAACGTCAGAGGGATACAGTAAATCTGAAGTGAAGCTTCGGAATCTATAACTAGTGTCACAGGAATGGTTCAAAACATATTCAGTAAGAAGAGACAGTCTTCTTGTACTAACGTCGACATTGTGCCTTTTGAATTTAATTCCGATGTAATTTCTGTGTTTCATCGTCAATAAGAAGGTCCAAGGGATACAGTAAACCTATAGTGAAGCATCGGAATCTATAACAAGTGTCACAGGGATTGTTCAAAACATAGACAGTAAGAAGAGACAGTATTCTTGTACTTAAGTCGGCATTGTGCCTTTTGTATTTAATACCGATGCAATTTCTGTGTTTCATCTTCAATAAGTAGGTCCTAGGGATACAGTAAACCTGAAGTGAAGCATCAGAGTCTATAACTAGTGTCACAGGAATGGTTCAAACATAGACAGTAAGATGAGTCAGTCTTCTTGTACTTAAGTCGGCATTGTGCTTTTTGTATTTAATTCCGATGCAATTTCTGTGTTTGATCGTCAACAAGAAGGTCCAAGGGATACACCAAACCTGGAGTGAAGCATCGGAATCTAAAACTAGTGTCACAGGAATGGTTCAAATCATAGACAGTAGGAAGAGTCAGTCTTCTTGTATTTAAGTCGGCATTGTGCCTTTTGTATTTTATTCCGATGCAATTTCTGTGTTTCATCGTCAATAAGAAGGTCTGAGGAATACAGGAAACCTGAAGTGAAGCATCGGAATCCATAACTAGTGTCACAGGAATGGTTCAAACATAGACAGCAAGAAGAGTCAGTCTCCTTGTACTTAAGTCGGCATTGTGCCTTTTGTATTTAATTCCGATGCAATTTCTGTGTTTCATCGTCAATTAGAAGATCCAAGGGATACAGTAAACCTGAAGTGAAGCATCGGAATGTATAACTAGTGTCACAGGAAAGGTTCAAACATAGACAGTAAGAAGTGTCAGTCATCCCGTACTTAAGTCGGCATTGTGCCTTTAGTATTTAATTCCGATGCAATTTCTGTGTTTCATCGTCAATAAGAAGTTCAGTGGGATACAGTAAATCTGAAGTGAAGCATCGGAATCTAGAACTAGTTTCACAGGAATGGTTCATATCATAGACTTTAGGAAGAGTCAGTCTTCTTGTACATAAGTCGGCATTGTGCCTTCTCTAATTAATTCCGATGCAATTTCTGTGTTTCATCGTCAATAAGGAGGTCCAAGGGAAACAGTAAACCTGGAATGAAGCATCGGAATCTATAACTAGTGTAACAGGAATGGTTCAAAACATAGGCAGTAAGAGGAGTCAGGCTTCTTGTACTTAAGTCGCCATTGATCCTTTTGTATTAAATTCCGATGCAATTTCTGTGTTTCATCGTCAATAAGAAGATGCAAAGGATACAGTAATCCTGGAGTGAAACATCGGAATCTATAACTAGTGTCACAGGAATGGTTCAAAATGTAGACAGTAAGAAGAGTCAGTCTTCTAGTACTTAATTCGGCACTGTGCCTTTTGGATTTAATTCCGATGCAATATATGTGTTTCATCGTCAATAAGAAGGTCAGAGGGATACAGTAAACCTGAAGTGAATCATCAGAATCTATAACTAGTGTCACAGGAATGGTTCAAAACATAGTCAGTAAGAAGAGTCAGTCTTCTTGTACTTAAGTCGGCATTGTGCCTTTTGTATTTAATTCCGATGCAACTTATGTATTTCATCGTCAATAAGAAGGTCCAAGGGATACAGTAAACCTGAAGTGAAGCATCGAAATCTATAACTAGTGTCACAGGAATGGTTCAAAACATAGACAGAAGAAGAATCAGTCTTCTTGTACTTAAGTCGCCATTGTGCCATTTGTATTTAATTCCGCTGCAATTTCTGTGTTTCATCGTCAATAAGAAGGGCAGAGGGGTGCAGTAAACCTGAAGTGAAGCATCAAAATCTATAACTAGTGTCACAGGAATGGTTCAAAGCATAGACAGTAAGAAGAGTCAGTTTTCTTGTACTTAATTCGGCATTGTGCCTTTTGTATTTAATTCCGATGCAATTTCTGTGTTTCATCGTCAATAAGAACGTCAGAGGGATACAGTAAATCTGAAGTGAAGCTTCGGAATCTATAACTAGTGTCACAGGAATGGTTCAAAACATATTCAGTAAGAAGAGACAGTCTTCTTGTACTAACGTCGACATTGTGCCTTTTGAATTTAATTCCGATGTAATTTCTGTGTTTCATCGTCAATAAGAAGGTCCAAGGGATACAGTAAACCTATAGTGAAGCATCGGAATCTATAACAAGTGTCACAGGGATTGTTCAAAACATAGACAGTAAGAAGAGACAGTATTCTTGTACTTAAGTCGGCATTGTGCCTTTTGTATTTAATACCGATGCAATTTCTGTGTTTCATCTTCAATAAGTAGGTCCTAGGGATACAGTAAACCTGAAGTGAAGCATCAGAGTCTATAACTAGTGTCACAGGAATGGTTCAAACATAGACAGTAAGATGAGTCAGTCTTCTTGTACTTAAGTCGGCATTGTGCTTTTTGTATTTAATTCCGATGCAATTTCTGTGTTTGATCGTCAACAAGAAGGTCCAAGGGATACACCAAACCTGGAGTGAAGCATCGGAATCTAAAACTAGTGTCACAGGAATGGTTCAAATCATAGACAGTAGGAAGAGTCAGTCTTCTTGTAATTAAGTCGGCATTGTGCCTTTTGTATTTTATTCCGATGCAATTTCTGTGTTTCATCGTCAATAAGAAGGTCTGAGGAATACAGGAAACCTGAAGTGAAGCATCGGAATCCATAACTAGTGTCACAGGAATGGTTCAAACATAGACAGCAAGAAGAGTCAGTCTCCTTGTACTTAAGTCGGCATTGTGCCTTTTGTATTTAATTCCGATGCAATTTCTGTGTTTCATCGTCAATAAGAAGATCCAAGGGATACAGTAAACCTGAAGTGAAGCATCGGAATGTATAACTAGTGTCACAGGAAAGGTTCAAACATAGACAGTAAGAAGTGTCAGTCATTTTGTACTTAAGTCGGCATTGTGCCTTTAGTACTTAATTCCGATGCAATTTCTGTGTTTCATCGTCAATAAGAAGTTCAGAGGGATACAGTAAATCTGAAGTGAAGCATCGGAATCTAGAACTAGTTTCACAGGAATGGTTCATATCATAGACATTAGGAAGAGTCAGTCTTCTTGTACTTAAGTCGGCATTGTGCCTTCTCTATTTAATTCCGATGTAATTTCTGTGTTTCATCGTCAATAAGAAGGTCCAAGGGATACAGTAAACCTGGAATGAAGCATCGGAATCTATAACTAGTGTAACAGGAATGGTTCAAAACATAGGCAGTAAGAGGAGTCAGGCTTCTTGTACTTAAGTCGGCATTGTGCCTTTTGTATTTAACTCGGTTGCAATTTCTTTGTTTCATCGTCAATTAGAAGGTCCAAGGGATACAGTAAACCTGAAGTGAAGCATCAGAATCTATAACTAGTATCACAGGAATGGTTCAAAACATAGACAGTAAGAAGAGTCAGTATTCTTGTACTTAAGTCGGCATTGTGGCTTTTGTATTCAATTCCGATGCAATTTCTGTGTTTCATCGTCAATAAGAATGTCAGAGGGATACAGTAAACTTGAAGTTAAGCATCGGAATCTATAACTAGTGTCACAGGAATGGTTCAAAACATAGTCAGAAAGAAGAGTCAGTTATCTTGTACTTAAGTCTTCCTTGTACCGTTTGTATTTAATTTCGATGCAATTTCTGTGTTTCATCGTCAACACGAAGGTCCAAGGGATACAATAAACCCGGAGTGAAGCATCGGAATCTATAACTAGTGTGTCAGCGATGGTTCAAAACATAGACAGTAAGAAGAGTTAGTCTTCTTGTACTTAAGTCGGCATTGTGACTTTTGTATATAATTCCGATGCAATTTCTGTTTTCATCATCAATAAGAAGGTCAGAGGGAAACAGTAAACCTGAAGTTAAGCATCGGAATCTATAAGTACTCTCACAGGAATGGTTCAAAACATAGTCAGTAAGAAGAGTAAGTCTTCTTGTACTCAAGTCGGCATTGTGCCTTTTGTATTTAATTCCGATACAATTTACGTCTTTCATCTTTAAAAAGAAGGTCCAAGGGTTACAGTAAACCTGAAGTGAAGTATCGGAATCAATAACTAGTGTCACAGGAATGGTTCAAAACATAGACTGTAGGAAGAGTCATTCTTCTTGTACTTAAGCCGGCATTGTGCTTTTTGTATTTAATTCCGATGCAATTTCTGTGTTTCATCGTCAATAAGAAGGTAATAGGGTTACAGTAAACCTGAAGTGAAGCATCGGAATCTATAACTAGTGTCACAGGAATTGTTCAAAACATAGACAGTAAGAGGAGTCAGTATTCTTGTACTGAAGTCGGCATTGTGACTTTTGTATTAAATTCCGAGGCAATTTCTGTGTTTCATCGTCAATAAGAAGGTCAGAGGGATACAGTAAACCTGAAGTGAAGCATCGGAATCTATAACTAGTGACACAGGAATATTTCAAAACAGAGTCAGTAAGAAGAGTCAGTCTTCTTGTACTTAAGTCGGCATTCTGCCTTTTGTATTTAATTCCGATGCAATTTCTATGTTTCATCGTCAATATGAAGGTCCAAGGGATACAGTAAACCTGGAGTGAAGCATCGGAATCTATAACTAGTGTCAGAGGAATGGTTCAAAACATAGACAGTAAGATGAAACAGTCTTCTTGTACTTAAGTCGGCATTGTGCCTTTTGTATTTAATTCCGATGCAATTTCTGTGTTTCATCGCCTATAAGAAGGTCCAAGGGATACAGTAAACCTGAAGTGAAGCATCGTAATCTATATCTAGTGTCACAGGAATGGTTCAAAACATAGTCAGTAAGAAGAGTCAGTCTTCTTGTACTTAAGTCGGCATAGTGCCTCTTGTATTTAATTCGGATACAATTTCTGTGTTTCATCGTCAATAAGAAGGTCCAAGGGATACAGTAAACGTGAAGTGAAACATCTAGATCTATAACTAGTGTCACAGGAATGGTTCAAAGCATAGACAGAAGAAGAGTCAGTCTTCTTGTACTAAAGTCGGCATTGTGCCTTTTGTATATAATTCCGATGCAATTTCTGTGTTTCATCGTCAATAAGAATGGCAGAGGGATACAGTAAACCTGTAGTGAAGCATCGGAATCTATAACTTGTGTCACAGGAATGGTTCAACTCATTGACAGTAGGAAGAGTCAGTCTTCTTATACTTAAGTCGGCATTGTGCCTTTTCTATTTAATTCCGATGCAATTGCTGTGTTTCATCGACAAGAAGAAGGTCCAAGGGATACAGTAAACCTGAAGTGAAGCATTGGAATCTATAACTAGTGTCACAGTAATGGTTCAAAGCATAGTCAGTAAGAGGAGTCAGTCTTCTTGTACTTAAGTCGGCATTGTGCCTTTTGTATTTAATTACGATGCAATTTCTGTGTTTCATCGTCAATAAGAAGGTCCAAGGGATACAGTGAGCCTGGAGTGAAGTATCGGAATCTATAGCTAGTGTCAGAGGGATGGTTCAAAACATAGACAGTAAGAAGAGTCAGTATGCTTGTACTTAAGTCGTCATTGAGCATTTTGTATTTAATTCCGATGCAATTTCTGTGTTTCATCAGAAACAAGAAGGTCAGAGGGATACAGTAAACCTTAAGTGAAGCATCGGAATCCATAACTAGTATCACAGGAATAGTCCAAAACATAGACAGTAAGAAGAGTCAGTCTTCTTGTACTTAAGTCGGCATTGTGCCTTTTGTATTTATTTCCGATGCAATTTCTGTGTTTCATCGTCAATAAGATGGTCCAAAGGATACAGTAAACCTGGAGTGAAGCATCGGAATCTATAACTAGTGTCACAGGAATGTTTCAAATCATAGACAGTAGGAAGAGTGAGTCTTCTTGCACTTAAGTCGGCATTGTGCCTTTTGTATTTTATTACGATGCAATTTCTGTGTTTCATCGTCAATAAGAAGGTCCAAGGGATACAGTAAACCTTGAGTGAAGCATCGGAATCTATAACTAGTGTCTCAGCGATGGTTCAAAACATAGATAGTAAGAAGAGTCAGTCTCCTTGTACTTAAGTCGGCATTGTGCCTTTTGTATATAATTCCGATGCAATTTTTGTTTTCATCGTCACTAAGAAGGTCAGAGGGAAACAGTAAACCTGAAGTTAAGCATCGGAATCTATAACTACTCTCACAGGAATGGTTCAAAACATAGTCAGTAAGATGAGTAAATCTTCTTGTACTGAAGTCGGCATTGTGCCTTTTGTATTTAATTCCGATACAATTTATGTCTTTCATCTTTAATAAGAAGGTCTAAGGGGTACAGTAAACCTGAAGTGAAGCATCAGAATCTATAAATAGTATCACAGGAATGGTTCAAAACATAGACAGTAAGAGGAGTCAGTATTCTTGTACTTAAGTCGCCATTGTGCATTTTATATTAAATTACGATGCAATTTCTGTGTTTCATCGTCAATAAGAAGGTCCAAGGGATACAGTAAACCTGGAGTGAAGCATCGGAATCTATAACTAGTGTAACAGGAACGTTTCAAAACATAGACAGTAAGAAGAGTCAGTCTTCTTGTACTTAATTCTGCACTGTGCCTTTTGGATTTAATTCCGTTGCAATATCTGTGTTTCATCGTCAATAAGAAGGTCCAAGGGATACAGTAAACGTGAAGTGAAACATCTAAATCTATAACTAGTGTCACAGGAATGGTTCAAAGCATAGACAGAAGAAGAGTCAGTCTCCTTGTACTTAAGTCGGCATTGTGCCTTTTGTATATAATTCCGATGCAATTTTTGTTTTCATCGTCACTAAGAAGGTCAGAGGGAAACAGTAAACCTGAAGTTAAGCATCGGAATCTATAACTACTCTCACAGGAATGGTTCAAAACATAGTCAGTAAGATGAGTAAATCTTCATGTACTTAAGTCGGCATTGTGCTTTCTGTATTTAATTCCGATGCAATTTCTGTGTTTCATCGTCAATAAGAAGGTAATAGGGATACAGTAAACCAGAAGTGAAGCATCGGAATCTATAACTAGTGGCACAGAAATGGGTCAAAACATAGACAGTAGGAGGAGTCAGTATTCTTGTACTTAAGTCGCCATTGTGCATTTTATATTAAATTACGATGCAATTTCTGTGTTTCATCGTCAATAAGAAGGTCCAAGGGATACAGTAAACCTGGAGTGAAGCATCGGAATCTATAACTAGTGTAACAGGAACGTTTCAAAACATATACAGTAAGAAGAGTCAGTCTTCTTGTACTTAATTCTGCACTGTGCCTTTTGGATTTAATTCCGATGCAATTTCTGTGTTTCATCAGAAACAAGAAGGTCAGAGGGATACAGTAAACCTGAAGTGAAGCATCGGAATCCATAACTAGTATCACAGGAATAGTTCAAAACATAGACAGTAAGAAGAGTCAGTCTTCTTGTACTTATGTCGGCATTGTGCCTTTTGTATTTATTTCCGATGCAATTTCTGTGATTCATCGTCAATAAGAAGGTCCAAAGGATACAGTAAACCTGGAGTGAAGCATCGGAATCTATAACTAGTGTCACAGGAATGGTTCAAATCATAGACAGTAGGATGAGTCAGTCTTCTTGTACTTAAGTCGGCACTGTGCCTTTTGTATTTAATTCCGATGCAATTTCTGTGTTTCATCGTCAATACGAAGGTCAGAGGGATACAGTAAACCTGAATTGAAGCATCGGAATCCTTAACTAGTGTCACAGGAATGGTTCAAAACATAGACAGTAGGAAGAGTCAGTCTTCTTGTACTTAAGTCGGCATTGTGCCTTTTGTATTTTATTACGATACAATCTCTGTGTTTCTTCGTCAATAAGAAGGTCCGAGGGAAACAGTAAACCTGATGTTAAGCATCGGAATCTATAACTACTCTCACAGGAATGGTTCAAAACATAGTCAGTAAGATGAGTAAATCTTCTTGTACTCAAGTCGGCATTGTGCCTTTTGTATTTAATTCCGATACAATTTGTGTCTTTCATCTTCAATAAGAAGGTCCAAGGGATACAGTAAACCTTAAGTGAAGCATCGGAATCTATAACTAGTGTCACAGGAATGGTTCAAATCATAGACTGTAGGAAGAGTCAGTCTTCCTGTACTTAAGTCGGCATTGTGCTTTTTGTATTTAATTCCGATGCAATTTCTGTGTTTTATCGTAAATAAGAAGGTAATAGGGATACAGTAAACCAGAAGTGAAGCATCGGAATCTATAACTAGTGTCACAGGAATGGTTCAAAACATAGACAGTAAGAGGAGTCAGTATTCTTGTACTTAAGTCGGCATTGTGCCTTTTGTATTTAATTCCGAGGCAATTTCTGTGTTTCATCGTCAATAATAATGTCAGCGGGATACAGTAAACCGGACGTGAAGCATCGGAATCTATAACTAGTGCCGCAGGAATGGTTCAAAACATAGTCAGCAAGAAGAGTCAGTCTTCTTGTACTTAAGTCGGCATTCTGCCTTTTGTATGTAATTCCGATGCAATTTCTGTGTTTCATCGTCAATATGAAGGTCCAAGGGATACAGTAAACCTCGAGTGATGCATCGGAATCTATAACCAGTGTCACAGGAATGGTTCAAAACATAGACAGTAAGATGAGTCAGTCTTCTTGTACTTAATTCGGCACTGTCCCTTTTGGATTTAATTCCGATGCAATTTCTGTGTTTCATCGTCAATAAGAATGGCAGAGGGATACAGTAAACCTCTAGTGAAGCATCGGAATCTATAACTTGTGTCACAGGAATGGTTCAAATCATTGACAGTAGGAAGAGTCAGTCTTCTTATACTTAAGTTGGCATTGTGCCTTTTGTATTTAAATCCGATGCAATTGCTGTGTTTCATCGACAAGAAGAAGGTCCAAGGGATACAGTAAACCTGAAGTGAAGCATTGGAATCTATAACTAGTGTCACAGTAATGGTTCAAAGCATAGTCAGTAAGAAGAGTCAGTCTTCTTGTACATAAGTCGGCATTGTGCCTTTTGTATTTAATTACGATGCAATTTCTGTGTTTCATCGTCAATAAGAAGGTCCAAGGGATACAGTAAACCTCGAGTGAAGCATCGGAATCTATGACCAGTGTCACAGGAATGGTTAAAAACATAGTCAGTAAGAAGAGGCAGTCTTCTTGTACTTAAGTCGGCATTGTGCCTTTTGTATATAATTCCGATGCAATTTCTGTGTTTCATCGTCAATAAGAATGGCAGAGGGATACAGTAAACCTCTAGTGAAGCATCGGAATCTATAACTTGTGTCACAGGAATGGTTCAAATCATTGACAGTAGGAAGAGTCAGTCTTCTTATACTTAAGTTGGCATTGTGCCTTTTGTATTTAATTCCGATGCAATTGCTGTGTTCCATCGACAAGAAGAAGGTCCAAGGGATACAGTAAACCTGAAGTGAAGCATTGGAATCTATAACTAGTGTCACAGTAATGGTTCAAAGCATAGTCAGTAAGAAGAGTCAGTCTTCTTGTACTTAAGTCGGCATTGTGCCTTTTGTATTTAATTACGATGCAATTTCTGTGTTTCATCGTCAATAAGAAGGTCCAAGGGATACAGTAAACCTGAAGTGAAGCATCGGAATCTATAACTAGTGTCACAGGAACGGTTCAAAACAGAGTCAGTAAGAAGAGTCAGTCTTCTTGTACTAAAGTCGGCATTGTGTCTTTTGTATTTAATTACGATGCAATTTCTGTGTTTCATCGTCAATAAGAAGGTCCAAGGGATACAGTAAGCCGGGAGTGAAGTATCGGAATCTATAACTAGTGTCACAGGGATGGTTCAAATCATAGACAGTAAGAAGAGTCAGTATGCTTGTACTTAAGTCGGCATTTAGCCTTTTGTATTTAATTCCGATGCAATTTCTGTGTTTAATCAGAAACAAGAAGGTCAGAGGGATACAGTAAACCTGAAGTGAAGCATCGGAATCCATAACTAGTATCACAGGAATAGTTCAAAACATAGACAGTAAGAAGAGTCAGTCTTCTTGTACTTAAGTCGGCATTATGCCTTTTGTATTTATTTCCGATGCAATTTCTGTGTTTCATCGTCAATAAGAAGGTCCAAAGGATGCAGTAAACCTGGAGTGAAGCATCGGAATCTATAACTAATGTCACAGGAATGGTTCAAATCATAGACAGTAGGATGAGTCAGTCTTCTTGTACTTAAGTCGGCACTGTGCTTTTTGTATTTAATTCCGATGCAATTTCTGTGTTTCATCGTCAATACGAAGGTCAGAGGGATACAGTAAACCTGAAGTGAAGCATCGGAATCCTTAACTAGTGTCACAGGAATGGTTCAAAACATAGACAGTAGGAAGAGTCAGTCTTCTTGTACTTAAGTCGGCATTGTGCCTTTTGTATTTTATTACGATGCAATTTCTGTGTTTCATCGTCAATAAGAAGGTCCAAGGGATACAGTAAACCTTGAGTGAAGCATCGGAATCTATAACTACTGTCTCAGCGATGGTTCAAAACATAGACAGTAAGAAGAGTCAGTCTCCTTGTACATAAGTCGTCATTGTGCCTTTTGTATATAATTCCGATGCAATTTCTGTTTTCATCGTCAATAAGAAGGTCAGAGGGAAACAGTAAACCTGAAGTTAAGCATCGGAATCTATAACTACTCTCACAGGAATGGTTCAAAGCATAGTCAGTAAGATGAGTAAATCTTCTTGTACTCAAGTCGGAATTGTGCCATTTGTATTTAATTCCGATACAATTTCTGTGTTTCATCGTCAATAAGAAGGTAATAGGGATACAGTAAACCAGAAGTGAAGCATCGGAATCTATAACTAGTGTCACAGGAATGGTTCAAAACATAGACTGTAGGAAGGGTCAGTCTTCTTGTACTTAAGTCGGCATTGTGCTTTTTGTATTTAATTCCTATGCAATTTCTGTGTTTCATCGTCAATAAGAAGGAATAGGGATACAGTAAACCAGAAGTTAAGCATCGGAATCTATAACTAGTGTCACAGGAATGGTTCAAAACATAGACAGTAAGAGGAGTCAGTATTCTTGTACTTAAGTCGCCATTGTGCCTTTTATATTAAATTACGATGCAATTTCTGTGTTTCATCGTCAATAAGAAGGTCCAAGGGATACAGTAAACCTGAAGTGAAGCATCGGAATCCTGAACTAGTGTCACAGGAATGGTTCAAAACATAGACAGTAGGAAGAGTCAGTCTTCTTGTATTTAAGTCGGCATTGTGCCTTTTGTATTTTATTACGATACAATTTCTGTGTTTCATCGTCAATAAGAAGGTCCAAGGGATACAGTAAACCTTGAGTGAAGCATCGGAATCTATAACTAGTGTCTCAGCGATGCTTCAAAACATAGACAGTAAGAAGAGTCAGTCTTCTTGTACTTAAGTCGGCACTGTGCCTTTTGTATATAATTCCGATGCAATTTCTGTTTTCATCGTCAATAAGAAGGTCAGAGGGAAACAGTAAACCTGATGTTAAGCATCGGAATTTATAACTACTCTCACAGGAATGGTTCAAAACATAGTCAGTAAGATGAGTAAATCTTCTTGTACTCTAGTCGGCATTGTGCCTTTTGTATTTAATTCCGATACAATATATGTCTTTCATCTTTAATAAGAAGGTCCAAGGGATACAGTAAACCTGAAGTGAAGCATCGGAATCTTTAACTAGTGTCACAGGAATGGTTCAAAACATAGACTGTAGTAAGAGTCAGTCTTCTTGTACTTAAGTCGGCATTGTGCTTTTTGTATTTAATTCCGAAGCAATTTCGGTGTTTCATCGTCAATAAGAAGGTAATAGGGATACAGTAAACCAGAAGTGAAGCATCGGAATCTATAACTAGTGTCACAGGAATGGTTCAAAACATAGACAGTGGGAGGAGTCAGTATTCTTGTACTTAAGTCCTCATTGTGCCTTTTGTATTTAATTCCGATGTAAATTCTGTGTTTCATCGCCTATAAGAAGGTCCAAGGGATACAGTAAACCTGAAGTGAAGCATCAGAATCTATAACTAGTGTCACAGGAATAGTTCAAAACATAGTCAGAAAAAAGAGTCAGTCTTCTTGTACTTAAGTCGGCATTGTGCTTTTTGTATTTAATTCCGATGCAATTTCTGTGTTTCATCGTCAATAAGAAGGTCAGAGGGATACAGTAAACGTGAAGTGAAGCATATAAATCTATAACTAGTGTCACAGGAATGGTTCAAAACGTAGACAGAACACGAGTCAGTCTTCTTGTACTTAAGTCGGCATTGTGAATTTTGTATTTATTTCCGATGCAATTTCGGTGTTTCATCGTCAATAAGAAGGGCAGATTAATACAGTAAACCTGTAGTGAAGCACCGGAATCTATAACTAGTGTCACAGGAATGGTTCAAAACACAGACAGTAGGAGGAGTCAGTCTTCTTATACTTAAGTCGGCATTGTGCCTTTTCTATTTAATTCCGTTGCAATTGCTGTGTTTCATCGTCAATAAGAAGGTCCATATGATACAGTAAACCTGAAGTGAAGCATCGGAATCTATAACTAGTGTCACAGGAATGGTTCAAAGCATAGTCAGTAAGAAGATTCAGTCTACTTGTACTAAAGTCAACATTGTGCCTTTTTTATTTAATTCCGATGCAATTTCTTTGTTTCATCGTCAATAGGAAGGTCCAAGGGATACAGTAAACCTGGAGTGAAGTATCGGAATCTATAACTAGTGTCACAGGAATGGTTCAAAACATAGACAGTAAGAAAAGTCAGTCTTATTGTACTTAATTCGGCACTGTGCCTTTTGGATTTAATTCCGATGCAATTTCTGTGTTTCATCAGAAATACGAAGGTCCGAGGGAATACAGTAAACCTGAAGTGAAGCATCGGAATCTATAACTAGGGTCACAGGAATGGTTCAAAACATAGACAGTAGGAGGAGTCAGTCTTCTTATACTTAAGGCGGCATTGTGCCTTTTCTATTTAATTCCGACGCAATTTCTGTGTTTCATCGTCAATAAGAACGTCAGCGGGATACTGTAAATCTGTAGTGATGCATCGGAATCTATAACTATTGTCACAGGAATGGTTCAAAACATAGTCAGTAAGAAGAGTAAGTCTTCTTGTACTAAAGTCGGCATTGTGCCTTTAGTATTTAATTCCGATGCAATTTCTGTGTTTCATCGTCAATAAGAAGATCCAAGGGATACAGTAAACCTGTAATGAAGCATCGGAATCTATAAGTAGTGTCACAGGGATGGTTCAAAACATAGACAGTAAGAAGAGTCAGTCTTCTTGTACTTAAGTCGGCATTGCGCCTTTTGTATTTAAATCCGATGCAATTCTGTGTTTCATCGTCAATAAGAAGGTCCCAGGGATACAGTAGACCTGAAGTGAACCATGGGAATCTATAACTAGTGTCACAGGAATGGTTCGAAACATAGACAGTGGGAAGAGTCAGTCTTCTTGTACTTAAGTCGGCATTGTGCCTTTTCTATTTAATTCCGATGCAATTTCTGTGTTTCATCGTCAATAAGAAGGTCAGAGGGATACAGTAAACCTGAAGTGAAGCCACGGAATCTATAACTAGTGTCACAGGAATGGTTCTAAACGTAGACAGTAGGAAGAGTCAGTCTTCTTGTACTTAAGTCGGCATTGTGCATTTTCTATTTAATTCCGATGCAATTTCTGTTTTCATCGTCAATAAGAAGGTCCAAGGGATATAGTAAACATGGAGTGAAGCATCGGAATCTATAACTAGTGTCACAGGAATGGTTCAAAACATAGACAGGAAGAAGAGTCAGTCTTCTTGTACTTAAGTCGGCATTGTGCCTTTTGTATTTAATTCCGATGCAATATCTGTGTTTCATCTTCAATAAGAAGGTCCAAGTGATACAGTAAACCTGAAGTGAAGCATCAGAGTCTATAACTAGTGTCACAGGAATGGTTCAAATCATAGTCAGGAAGAAGAGTCAGTCTTCTTGCACTTAAGTCGGCATTGTGCCTTTTGTATTTAATTCCGATGCAATTTCTGTGTTTCATCGTCAATAAGAAGGTCCAAGGGATACAGTAAACGTGAAGTGAAGCATCTAAATCCATAACTAGTGTCACAGGAATGGTTCAAAGCATAGACAGAAGAAGAGTCAGTCTTCTTGTACTTAAGTCGGCATTGTGCCTTTTGTATATAATTCCGATGCAATTTCTGTGTTTCATCGTCAATAAGAAGGGCAGATTGATACAGTATACCTGTAGTGAAGCATCGGAATCTATCACTAGTGTCACAGGAATGGTTCAAAAATAGACCGTAGGAAGAGTCAGTCTTCTTATACTTAAGTCCGCATTGTGCCTTTTCCATTTAATTCCGATGCAATTGCTGTGTTTCATCGTCAATAAGAAGGTCCATAGGATACAGTAAACCTGACGTGAAGCATCGGAATCTATAACTAGTGTCACAGGAATGGTTCAAAGCATAGTCAGTAAGAAGAGTCAGTCTTCTTGTACTAAAGTCGGCATTGTGCCTTTTGTATTTAATTCCGATGCAATTTCTGTGTTTCATCGTCAATAAGAAGGTCCAAGGGATACAGGAAACCTGGAGTGAAGTATCGGAACCTATAACTAGTGTCACAGGGATGGTTCATAACATATACAGTAAGAAGAGTCAGTATTCTTGTACTTAAGTCGGCATTGTGCAATTTGTATTTAATTCCGATGCAATTTCTGTGTTTCATCGTCAATAAGTTGGTACAAGGGAGCCATTAAACCTGAAGTGAAGCACCGGAATCTATAACTAGTGTCACATGAATGGTTCAAAACATAGTCAGTAAGAAGAGTCAGTATTCTTGTACTTAAGTCGCCATTGTGCATTTTGTGTTAAATTCCGATGCAATATCTGTGTTTCATCATCAATAAGAAGGACCAAGGGATACAGTAAACCTGGAGTGAAGCATCGGAATCCATAACTAGTATCACAGGAATAGTTCAAAACATAGACAGTAAGAAGAGTCAGTCTTCTTGTACTTAAGTCGGCATTGTGCCTTTTGTATTTATTTCCGATGCAATTTCTGTGTTTCATCGTCAATAAGAAGGTCCAAAGGATACAGTAAACCTGGAGTGAAGAATCGGAATCTATAACTAGTGTCACAGGAATGGTTCAAAACATAGACAGTAGGATGAGTCAGTCTTCTTGTACTTAAGTTGGCACTGTGACTTTTGTATTTAAATCCGATGCAATTTCTGTGTTTCATCGTCAATACGAAGGTCAGAGGGATACAGTAAACCTGAAGTGAAGCATCGGAATCCTTAACTAGTGTCACAGGAATGGTTCAAATCATAGACAGTAGGAAGAGTCAGTCTTCTTGTACTTATGTCGGCATTGTATCTTTTGTATTTTATTACGATGCAATTTCTGTGTTTCATCGTCAATAAGAAGGTCCAAGGGATACAGTAAACCTTGAGTGAAGCATCGGAATCTATAACTAGTGTCTCAGCGATGGTTCAAAACATAGACAGTAAGAAGAGTCAGTCTTCTTGTACTTAAGTCGGCATTGGGCCTTTTGTATATAATTCCGATGCAATTTCTGTTTTCATCGTCAATAAGAAGGTCAGAGGGAAACAGTAAACCTGAAGTTAAGCATAGGAATCTATAACTACTCTCACAGGAATGGTTCAAAACATAGTCAGTAAGATGAGTAAATCTTCTTGTACTCAAGTCGGCATTGTGCCTTTTGTATTTAATTCCGATACAATTTATGTCTTTCATCTTTAATAAGAAGGTCCAAGGGATACAGTAAACCTGAAGTGAGGCATCGGAATCTATAACTAGTGTCACAGGAATGGCTCAAATCATAGACTGTAGGAAGAGTCAGTCTTCTTGTACTGAAGTGGGCATTGTGCTTTTTGTATTTAATTCCGTTGCAATTTCTGTGTTTCATCGTCAATAAGAAGGTAATAGGGATACAGTAAACCAGAAGTGAAGCATCGGAATCTATAACTAGTGTCACAGGAAAGGTTCAAAACATAGACAGCAAGAGGAGTCAGTATTCTTGTACTTAAGTCGGCATTGTGCCTTATGTATTTAATTCCGAGGCAATTTCTGTGTTTCATCGTCAATAATAATGTCAGCGGGATACAGTAAACCTGAAGTGAAGCATCGGAATCTATAACTAGTGTCGCAGGAATGGTTCAAAACAATGTCAGTAAGAAGAGTCAGTCTTCTTGTACTTACGTCGGCATTCTGCCTTTTGTATGTAATTCCGATGCAATTTCTGTGTTTCATCGCCAATATGAAGGTCCAAGGGATACAGTAAACCTGGAGTGAAGCATCGGAATCTATAACCAGTGACAGAGGAATGGTTCAAAACATAGACAGTAAGATGAGTCAGTCTTCTTGTACATAAGTCGGCATTGTGTCTTTTGTATTTAATTCCGATGTAAATTCTGTGTTTCATCGCCTATAAGAAGGTCCAAGGGAAACAGTAAACCTGAAGTGAAGCATCAGAATCTAAAACTAGTGTCACAGGAATGGTTCAAAACATAGTCAGTAAGAAGAGTCAGTCTTCTTGTACTTAAGTCGGCAGTGTGCTTTTTGTATTTAATTCCGATGCAATTTCTGTGTTTCATCGTCAATAAGAAGGTCAGAGGGATACAGTAAACGTGAAGTGAAGCATATAAGTCTATAACTAGTGTCACAGGAATGGTTCAAAACATAGACACAAGAAGAGTCAGTCTTCTTGTACTTAAGTCGGCATTGTGAATTTTGTATATATATCCGATGCAATTTCTGTGTTTCATCGTCAATAAGAAAGGCAGAGGGATACAGTAAACCTGTAGTGAAGCATCGGAATCTATAACTAGAGTCACAGGAATGGTTCGAAACATTGACAGTAATAAGAGTCAGTCTTCTTATACTTAAATCGGCATTGTGCCTTTTCTATTTAATTCCGATGCAATTGCTGTGTTCCATCGTCAATAAGAAGGTCCAAGGGATACAGTAAACCTGAAGTGAAGCATCGGAATCTATAACTAGTGTCACAGGAATGGTTCAAAGCATAGTCAGTAAGAAGAGTCAGTCTTCTTGTACTTAAGTCGGCATTGTGCCATTTGTATTTTAATCCGATGCAATTTCTGTGTTTCATCGTCAATAAGAAGGTCCAAGGGATAAGTTAACCTGAAGTGAAGCATCGTAATCCATAACTAGTGTCACAGGAATGGTTCAAAACATAGACAGTGGGAAGAGTCAGTCTTCTTATACTTAAGTCGGCATTATGCCTTTTCTATTTAATTCCGATGCAATTTCTGTGTTTCATCGTCAATAAGAAGGTCAGAGGGATACAGTAAACCTGAAGTGAAGCATCGGAATCTATAACTAGTGTCACAGGAATGGTTCTTAACATAGACAGTAGGAAGAGTCAGTCTTCTTGTACTTAAGTCGGCATTGTGCATTTTCTATTTAATTCCGATGCAATTTCTGTTTTCATCGTCAATAAGAAGGTCCAAGGGATATAGTAAACATGGAGTGAAGCATCGGAATCTATTACTAGTGTCACTGGAATGGTTCAAAACATAGTCAGTTAGAAGAGCCAGTCTTCTTATACTAAAGTCGGCATTGTGCCTTTTGTATATAATTCCGATGCAATTTCTGTGTTTCATCGTCAATAAGTAGGGAAGATTGATACAGTAAACCTGTAGTGAAGCATCGGAATCTATAACTAGTGTCACAGGAATGGTTCAAAACACAGACAGTAGGAGTAGTCAGTCTTCTTATACTTAAGTCGGCATTGTGCCTTTTCTATTTAATTCCGTTGCAATTGCTGTGTTTCATCGTGAATAAGAAGGTCCATAGGATACAGTAAACCTGAAGTGAAGCAACGGAATCTATAACGTGTGTCACAGGAATGGTTCAAAGCATAGTAAGTAAGAAGAGTCAGTCTTCTTGTACTAAAGTCAACTTTGTGCCTTTTGTATTTAATTCCGATGCAATTTCTTTGTTTCATCGTCAATAAGAAGGTCCAAGGGATACAGTAAACCTGGAGTGAAGCATCGGAATCTATAACTAGTGTCACAGGAATGGGTCAAAACATAGACAGTAGGAGGAGTCAGTCTTCTTATACTTAAGGCGGCATTGTGCCTTTTCTATTTAATTCCGACGCAATTTCTGTGTTTCATCGTCAATAAGAACGTCAGCGGGATACAGTAAATCTGAAGTGATGCATCGGAATCTGTAACTATTGTCACAGGAATGGTTCAAAACATAGTCAATAAGAAGAGTCAGTCTTCTTGTACTAAAGTCGGCATTGCGCCTTTAGTATTTAATTCCGATGCAATTCTGTGTTTCATCGTCAATAAGAAGGTCCCAGGGATACAGTAGATCTGAAGTGAACCATGGGAATCTATAACTACTCTCACAGGAATGGTTCAAAACATAGTCAGTAAGATGAGTAAACCTTCTTGTACTCAAGTCGGCATTGTGCCTTTTGTATTTAATACCGATACAATTTATGTCTTTCATCTTTAATAAGAAGGTCCAAGGGATACAGTAAACCTGAAGTGAGGCATCGGAATCAATAACTAGTGTCACAGGAATGGCTCAAAACATAGACTGTAGGAAGAGTCAGTCTTCTTGTACTGAAGTCGGCATTGTGCTTTTTGTATTTAATTCCGATGCAATTTCTGTGTTTCATCGTCAATAAGTAGGTAACAGGGATACAGTAAACCAGAAGTGAAGCATCGGAATCTATAACTAGTGTCACAGGAAAGGTTCAAAACATAGACAGCAAGAGGAGTCAGTATTCTTGTACTTAAGTCGGCATTGTGCCTTATGTATTTAATTCCGAGGCAATTTCTGTGTTTCATCGTCAATAATAATGTCAGCGGGATACAGTAAACCTGAAGTGAAGCATCGGAATCTATAACTAGTGTCGCAGGAATGGTTCAAAACATAGTCAGTAAGAAGAGTCAGTCTTCTTGTACTTACGTCGGCATTCTGCCTTTTGTATGTAATTCCGATGCAATTTCTGTGTTTCATCGTCAATAAGAAGGTCCAAGGGATACAGTAAACCTGGAGTGAAGTATCGGAATCTATAACTAGTGTCACTGGAATGGTTCAAAACATAGTCAGTTAGAAGAGCCAGTCTTCTTATACTAAAGTCGGCATTGTGCCTTTTGTATTTAATTCCGATGCAATTTCTGTGTTTCATCGTCAATAAGAAGGTCCAAGGGATACAGTAAACCTGGAGTGAAGTATCGGAATCTATAACTAGGGTCACACTGATGGTTCAAAACATAGACAGTAAGAAGAGTCAGTACTCTTGTACTTAAGTCGGCATTGAGCCTTTTGTACTTAATTCCGATGCAATTTCTGTGTTTCATCGTCAATAAGAACGTCAGCGGGATACAGTAAATCTGAAGTGAAGCATCGGAATCTATAACTAGTGTCACAGGAATGGTTCAAAACATAGTCAGTAAAATGAGTTAGTCTTCTTGTACTAAAGTCGGCATTGTGCCTTTTGTATATAATTCCGATGCAATTTCTGTGTTTCATCGTCAATAAGAAGGGAAGATTGATACAGTAAACCTGTAGTGAAGCATCGGAATCTATAACTAGTGTCACAGGAATGGTTCAAAACACAGACAGTAGGAGGAGTCAGTCTTCATATACTTAAGTCGGCATTGTGCCTTTTCTATTTAATTCCGTTGCAATTGCTGTGTTTCATCGTGAATAAGAAGGTCCATAGGATACAGTAAACCTGAAGTGAAGCAACGGAATCTATAACTAGTGTCACAGGAATGGTTCAAAGCATAGTAAGTAAGAAGAGTCAGTCTTCTTGTACTAAAGTCAACTTTGTGCCTCTTGTATTTAATTCCGATGCAATTTCTTTGTTTCATCGTCAATGAGAAGGTCCAAGGGATACAGTAAACCTGGAGTGAAGCTTCGGAATCTATAACTAGTGTCACAGGAATGGTTCAAAACATAGACAGTAGGACGAGTCAGTCTTCTTATACTTAAGGCGGCATTGTGCCTTTTCTATTTAATTCCGACGCAATTTCTGTGTTTCATCGTCAATAAGAACGTCAGCGGGATACAGTAAATCTGAAGTGATGCATCGGAATCTATAACTATTGTCACAGGAATGGTTCATAACATAGTCAGTTAGAAGAGTCAGTCTTCTTGTACTAAAGTCGGCAATGCGCCTTTAGTATTTAATTCCGATGCAATGCTGTGTTTCATCGTCAATAAGAAGGTCCCAGGGATACAGTAGACCTGAAGTGAACCATGGGAATCTATAACTAGTGTCACAGGAATGGTTCAAAACATAGACAGTGGGAAGAGTCAGTCTTCTTGTACTTAAGTCGGCATTGTGCCTTTTCTATTTAATTCCGATGCAATTTCTGTGTTTCATCGTCAATAAGAAGGTCAGAGGGATACAGTAAACCTGAAGGGAAGCATCGGAATCTATAACTAGTGTCACAGGAATGGTTCAAAACATAGACAGGAAGAAGAGTCAGTCTTCTTGCACTTAAGTCGGCATTGTGCCTTTTGTATTTAATTCCGATGCAATTTCTGTGTTTCATCGTCAATAAGAAGGTCCAAGGGATACAGTAAACGTGAAGTGAAGCATCTAAATCTATAACTAGTGTCACAGGAATGGTTCAAAACATAGACAGAAGAAGAGTCCGTCTTCTTGTACTTAAGTCGGCATTGTGGCTTTTGTATTTAATTCCGATGCAATTTCTGTGTTTCATCTTCAATAAGAAGGTCCAAGGGAAACAGTAAAACTGAAGTGATGCATCAGAGTCTATAACTAGTGTCACAGGAATGGTTCAAAACATAGTCAGGAAGAAGAGTCAGTCTTCTTGCACTTAAGTCGGCATTGTGCCTTTTGTATTTAATTCCGATGCAATTTCTGTGTTTCATCGTCAATAAGAAGGTCCAAGGGATACAGTAAACGTGAAGTGAAGCATCTAAATCTATAACTAGTGTCACAGGAATGGTTCAAAACATAGACAGAAGAAGAGTCCGTCTTCTTGTACTTAAGTCGGCATTGTGGCTTTTGTATATAATTCCGCTGCAATTTCTGTGTTTCATCGTCAATAAGAAGGGCAGATTGATACAGTAAACCTGTAGTGAAGCATCGGAATCTATAACTAGTGTCACAGGAATGGTTCAAATGTAGACAGTAGGAAGAGTCAGTCTTCTTATACTTAAGTCGGCATTGTGCCTTTTCCATTTAATTCCGATGCAATTGCTGTGATTCATCGTCAATAAGAAGGTCCAAGGGATACAGTAAACCTGGAGTGAAGTATCGGAACCTATAACTAGTGTCACAGGGATGGTTCAAATCATACACAGTAAGAAGAGTCAGTATTCTTGTACTTAAGTCGGCATTGTGCAATTTGTATTTAATTCCGATGCAATTTCTGTGTTTCTTTGCCAATAAGTAGGTACAAGGGAGCCATTAAACCTGAAGTGAAGCACCGGAATCTATAACTTGGGTCACAGGAATGGTTCAAAACATAGTCAGTAAGAAGAGTCAGTATTCTTGTACTTAAGTCGCCATTGTGCCTTTTGTATTAAATTCCGATGCAATTTCTGTGTTTCATCGTCAATAAGAAGGGCAGATTGATACAGTAAACCTGGAGTGGAGCATCGGAATCTATAACTAGTGTGACAGGAATGGTTCAAACATAGACAGTAAGAAGAGTCAGTTTTCTTGTACTTAATTCGGCACTGTGCCTTTTGGATTTAATTCCGACGCAATTTCTGTGTTTCATCGTCAATAAGAACGTCAGCGGGATACAGTAAATCTGAAGTGAAGCATCGGAATTTAGAACTATTGTCACGGGAATGGTTCAAAACATAGTCAGTAAGAAGAGTCAGTCTTCTTGTACTAAAGTCGGCATTGTGCCTTTTGTATTTAATTTCGATGCAATTTCTGTGTTTCATCGTCAATAAGAAGATCCAAGGGATACAGTAAACCTGGAGTGAAGCATCGGAATCTATAACTAGTGTCACAGGGATGGTTCAAAACATAGACAGTAAGAAGAGTCAGTATTCTTGTACTTAAGTCGAAATTGTGACTTTTGTATTTAATTCCGATGCAATTTCTGTGTTTCATCTTCAATAAGAAGGTCCAAGGGATACAGTAAACCTGAAGTGAAGCAACAGAGTCTATAACTAGTGTCACAGGAATGGTTCAAAACATAGTCAGTAAGAAGAGTCAGACTTCTTGTACTTAAGTCGGCATTGCGCCTTTTATATTTAATTCCGATGCAATTTCTGTGTTTCATCGCCTATAAAAAGGTCCAAGGGATACAGTAAACCTGACGTGAACCATCAGAATCTATAACTAGGGTCACAGGAATGGTTCAAAACATAGTCAGGAAGAAGAGTCAGTCTTCTTGTAGTTAAGTCGGCATTGTGCCTTTTGTATCTAATTCCGATGGAATTTCTGTATTTCATCGTCAATAAGAAGGTCCAAGGGTTACAGTAAACGTGAAGTGATGCATCTAAATCTATAACTAGTGTCACAGGATTGGTTCAAAGCATAGACTAAAGAAGAGTCAGTCTTCTTGTACTTACGTCGGCATTGTGCCTTTTGTATATAATTCCGATGCATTTTCTGTGTTTCATCGTCAATAAGAAGGGCAGAATGATACAGTAAACCTGTAGTGAAGCATCGGAATCTATAACTAGTGTCACAGGAATGGTTCAAAACATAGACAGTAGGAGGAGTCAGTCTTCTTATACTTAAGTCGTCATTGTCCCTTTTCTATTTAATTCCGATGCAATTGCTGTGTTTCATCGTCAATAAGAAGGTCCATAGGATACAGTAAACCTGACGTGAAGCATCGGAATCTATAACTAGTGTCACAGGAATGGTTCAAAACATAGTCAGTAAGAAGAGTCAGTATTCTTGTACTTAAGTCGCCATTGTGCCTGTTGTATTAAATTCCGATGCAATTTCTGTGTTTCATCGTCAATAAGAAGGACCAAGGGATACAGTAAACCTGGAGTGAAGCATCGGAATCTATAACTAGTGTCACAGGAATGGTTCAAAACATAGACAGTAAGAAGAGTCAGTTTTCTTGTACTTAATTCAGCACTGTGCCTTTTGGATTTAATTCCGATGCAATTTCTGTGTTTCATCAGAAATAAGAAGGTCAGAGGGATACAGTAAACCTGAAGTGAAGCATCGGAATCTGTAACTAGTATCACAGGAATGGTTCAAATCATAGACACCAAGAAGAGTCAGTCTTCTTGTACTTAAGTCGGCATTGTGCCTTTTGTATTTATTCCGACGCAATTTCTGTGTTTCATCGTCAATAAGAACGTCAGCGGGATACAGTAAATCTGAAGTGAAGCATTGGAATCTATAACTATTGTCACGGGAATGGTTAAAACATAGTCAGTAAGAAGAGTCAGTCTTCTTGTACTTACGTCGGCATTGTGCCTTTTGTATTTAATTCCGATGCAATTTCTGTCTTTCATCGTCAATAAGAAGATCCAAGGGATACAGAAAACCTGGAGTGAAGCATCGGAATCTATAACTAGTGTCACAGGGATGGTTCAAAACATAGACAGTAAGAAGAGTCAGTATTCTTGTACTTAAGTCGCCATTGTGCCTTTTGTATTAAATTCCGATGCAATTTCTGTGTTTCATCGTCAATAAGAAGGGCAGATTGATACAGTAAACCTGGAGTGGAGCATCGTAATCTATAACTAGTGTCACAGGAATGGTTCAAACATAGACAGTAAGAAGAGTCAGTTTTCTTGTACTTAATTCGGCACTGTGCCTTTTGGATTTAATTCCGACGCAATTTCTTTGTTTCATCGTCAATAAGAACGTCAGCGGGATACAGTAATTCTGAAGTGAAGCATCGGAATCTAGAACTATTGTCACGGGAATGGTTCAAAACATAGTCAGTAAGAAGAGTCAGTCTTCTTGTACTAAAGTCGGCATTGTGCCTTTTGTATTTAATTTCGATGCAATTTCTGTGTTTCATCGTCAATAAGAAGATCCAAGGGATACAGTAAACCTGGAGTGAAGCATCGGAATCTATAACTAGTGTCACAGGCATGGTTCAAAACATAGACAGTAAGAAGAGTCAGTATTCTTGTACTTAAGTCGAAATTGTGACTTTTGTATTTAATTCCGATGCAATTTCTGTGTTTCATCTTCAATAAGAAGGTCCAAGGGATACAGTAAACCTGAAGTGAAGCAACAGAGTCTATAACTAGTGTCACAGGAATGGTTCAAAACATAGTCAGTAAGAAGAGTCAGACTTCTTGTACTTAAGTCGGCATTGCGCCTTTTATATTTCATTCCGATGCAATTTCTGTGTTTCATCGCCTATAAAAAGGTCCAAGGGATACAGTAAACCTGAAGTGAAGCATCAGAATCTATAACTAGTGTCACAGGAATGGTTCAAAACATAGTCAGGAAGAAGAGTGAGTCTTCTTGTACTTAAGTCGGCATTGTGCCTTTTGAATTTAATTCCGATGGAATTTCTGTGTTTCATCGTCAATAAGAAGGTCCAAGGGTTACAGTAAACGTGAAGTGATGCATCTAAATCTATAACTAGTGTCACAGGAATGGTTCAAAGCATAGACTGAAGAAGAGTCAGTCTTCTTGTACTTACGTCAGCATTGTGCCTTTTGTATATAATTCCGATGCAATTTCTGTGTTTCATTGTCAATAAGAAGGGCAGAATGATACAGTAAACCTGTAGTGAAGCATCGGAATCTATAACTAGTGTCACAGGAATGGTTCAAAACATAGACAGTAGGAGGAGTCAGAGTTCTTATACTTAAGTCGTCATTGTCCCTTTTCTATTTAATTCCGATGCAATTGCTGTGTTTCGTCGTCAATAAGAAGGTCCATAGGATACAGTAAACCTGACGTGAAGAATCGGAATCTATAACTAGTGTCACAGGAATGGTTCAAAACATAGTCAGTAAGAAGAGTCAGTATTCTTGTACTTAAGTCGCCATTGTGCCTTTTGTATTAAATTCCGATGCAATTTCTGTGTTTCATCGTCAATAAGAAGGACCAAGGGATACAGTAAACCTGGAGTGAAGCATCGGAATCTATAACTAGTGTCACAGGAATTGTTCAAAACATAGACAGTAAGAAGAGTCAGTTTTCTTGTACTTAATTCAGCACTGTGCCTTTTGGATTTAATTCCGATGCAATTTCTGTGTTTCATCAGAAATAAGAAGGTCAGAGGGATACAGTAAACCTGAAGTGAAGCATCGGAATCTGTAACTAGTATCACAGGAATGGTTCAAATCATAGACACTAAGAAGAGTCAGTCTTCTTGTACTTAAGTCGGCATTGTGCCTTTTGTATTTAATTCCGACGCAATTTCTGTGTTTCATCGTCAATAAGAACGTCAGCGGGATACAGTAAATCTGAAGTGAAGCATTGGAATCTATAACTATTGTCACGGGAATGGTTCAAAACATAGTCAGTAAGAAGAGTCAGTCTTCTTGTACTAACGTCGGCATTGTGCCTTTTGTATTTAATTCCGATGCAATTTCTGTGTTTCATCGTCAATAAGAAGATCCAAGGGATACAGTAAACCTGGAGTGAAGCATCGGAATCTAAAACTAGTGTCACAGGGATGGTTCAAAACATAGACAGTAAGAAGAGTCAGTATTCTTGTACTTAAGTCGCCGTTGTGACTTTTGTATTTAATTCCGATGCAATTTCTGTGTTTCATCTTCAATAAGAAGGTCCAAGGGATACAGTAAACCTGAAGTGAAGCAACAGAGTCTATAACTAGTGTCACAGGAATGGTTCAAAACATAGTCAGTAAGAAGAGTCAGACTTCTTGTACTTAAGTCGGCATTGCGCCTTTTATATTTAATTCCGATGCAATTTCTGTGTTTCATCGCCTATAAAAAGGTCCAAGGGATACAGTAAACCTGAAGTGAAGCATCAGAATCTATAACTAGTGTCACAGGAATGGTTCAAAACATAGTCAGGAAGAACAGTCAGTCTTCTTGTACTTAAGTCGGTATTGTGCCTTTTGTATTTAATTCCGATGGAATTTCTGTGTTTCATCGTCAATAAGAAGGTCCAAGGGTTACAGTAAACGTGAAGTGATGCATCTAAATCTATAACTAGTGTCACAGGAATGGTTCAAAGCATAGACAGAAGAATAGTCAGTCTTCTTGTACTTACGTCGGCATTGTGCCTTTTGTATATAATTCCGATGCAATTTCTGTGTTTCATCGTCAATAAGAAGGGCAGAATGATACAGTAAACCTGTAGTGAAGCATCGGAATCTATAACTAGTGTCACAGGAATGGTTCAAAACATAGACAGTAGGAGGAGTCAGTCTTCTTATACTTAAGTCGTCATTGTCCCTTTTCTATTTAATTCCGATGCAATTGCTGTGTTTCATCGTCAATAAGAAGGACCATAGGATACAGTAAACCTGACGTGAAGCATCGGAATCTATAACTAGTGTCACAGGAATGGTTCAAAACATAGTCAGGAAGAAGAGTCAATCTTCTTGTACTTAAGTCGGCATTGTGCCTTTTGTATTTAATTCCGATGCAATTTCTGTGTTTCATCGTCAATAAGAAGGTCCAAGGGATACAGTAAACCTGAAGTGAAGTATCGGAACCTATAACTAGTGTCACAGGGATGGTTCAAAACATACACAGTAAGAAGAGTCAGTATTCTTGTACTTAAGTCGGCATTGTGCAATTTGTATTTAATTCCGATGCAATTTCTGTGTTTCATCGTCAATAAGTAGGTACAAGGGAGCCATTAAACCTGAAGTGAAGCACCAGAATCTATAACTAGTGTCGCAGGAATGGTTCAAAGCGTAGTCAGTAAGAAGAGTCAGTATTCTTGTACTTAAGTCGCCATTGTGCATTTTGTATTTAATTCCGATGCAATTTCTGTGTTTCATCGTCAATAAGAAGGACCAAGGGATACAGTAAACCTGGAGTGAAGCATTGGAATCTATAACTAGTGCCACAGGAATGGTTCAAATCATAGACAGTAAAAAGAGTCAGTTTTCTTGTACTTAATTCGGCACTGTGCCTTTTGGGTTTAATTCCGATGCAATTTCTGTGTTTCATCAGAAATAAGAAGATCAGAGGGATACAGTAAACCTGAAGTGAAGCATCGGAATCTGTAACTAGTATCACAGGAATGGTTCAAAACATAGACAGTAAGAAGAGACAGTCTTCTTGTACTTAAGTCGGCATTGTGCCTTTTGTATTTAATTCCGACGCAATTTCTATGTTTCATCGTCAATAAGAACGTCAGCGGGATACAGTAAATCTGAAGTGAAGCATTGGAATCTATTACTATTGTCACGGGAATGGTTCAAAACATAGTCAGTAAGAAGAGTCAGTCTTCTTGTACTAAAGTCGGCATTGTGCCTTTTGTATTTAATTCCGATGCAATTTCGGTGTTTCATCGTCAATAAGAAGATCCAAGGGATTCAGTAAACCTGGAGTGAAGCATCGGAATCTATAACTAGAGTCACAGGGATGGTTCAAAACATAGACAGTAAGAAGAGTCAGTATTCTTGTACTTAAGTCGCCATTGTGACGTTTGTATTTAATTCCGATGCAATTTCTGTGTTTCACCTTCAATAAGATGGTCCAAGGGATACAGTAAACCTGAAGTGAAGCAACAGAGTCTATAACTAGTGTCACAGGAATGGTTCAAAACATAGTCAGTAAGAAGAGTCATACTTCTTGTACTTAAGTCGGAATTGCGCCTTTTATATTTAATTCCGATGCAATTTCTGTGTTTCATCTCCTATAAAAAGGTCCAAGGGATACAGTAAACCTGAAGTGAAGCAACAGAATCTATAACTAGTGTCACACGAATTGTTCAAAACATAGTCAGGGAGAGGAGTCAGTCTTCTTGTACTTAAGTCGGCATTGTGCTTTTTGTATTTAAATCCGATGGAATTTCTGTGTTTCATCGTCAATAAGAAGGTCCAAGGGATACAGTAAACGTGAAGTGAAGCATCTAAATCTATAACTAGTGTCACAGGAATGGTTCAAAGCATAGACAGAAGAAGAGCCAGTCTTCTTGTACTTACGTCGGCATTGTGCCTTTTGTATATAATTCCGATGCAATTTCTGTGTTTCATCGTCAATAAGAAGGGCAGATTGATACAGTAAACCTGTAGTGAAGCATCGGAATCTATAACTAGTGTCACAGGAATGGTTCAAAACATAGACAGTAGGAGGAGACAGTCTTCTTATACTTAAGTCGTCATTGTCCCTTTTCTATTTAATTCCGATGCAATTGCTGTGTTTCATCGTCAATAAGAAGGTCCATAGGATAAAGTAAACCTGAAGTGAAGCATCGGAATCTATAACTAGTGTCACAGGAATGGTTCAAAGCATAGTCAGCAAGAAGAGTCAGTCTTCTTGTACTTAGGTCGGCATTGTGCCTTTTGTATTTAATTCCGATGCAATTTCTGTGTTTCATCGTCAATAAGAAGCTCCAAGGGATACAGTAAACCTGAAGTGAAGCATCGTAATCTATAACTAGTGTCACAGGAATGTTTCAAAACATAGTCAGTAAGAAGAATCAGTCTTCTTGTACTAAAGTCGGCATTGTGCCTTTTGTATTTAATTCCGATGCAATTTCTGTGTTTCATCGTCAATAAGAAGGTCCAAGGGACACAGTAAACCTGGAGTGAAGTATCGGAATCTGTAACTAGTGTCACAGGGATGGTTCAAAACATAGACAGTAAGAAAAGTCAGTACTCTTGTACTTAAGTCGGCATTGAGCCTTTTGTATTTAATTCCAATGCAATTTCTGTGTTTCATCGTCAATAAGTAGGTCCAAGTGATCCATTAAACATGAAGTGAAGCACCGGAATCTATAACTAGTGTCACAGGATTAGTTCAAAACATAGTCAGTAAGAAGAGTCAGTCTTCTTGTACTTAAGCCGCCATTGTGACTTTTATATTAAATTCCGATGCAATTACTATGTTTCATCGTCAATAAGAAGGTCCAAGGGATACAGTAAACCTGGAGTGAAGCATCGGAATCTATAACTAGTGTCACAGGAATGGTTCTAAACAAAGACAGTAAGAAGAGTCAGATTTCTTGTACTTAATTCGGCATTGTGCCTTTAGAACTTAATTCCGAAGCAATTTCTGTGTTTCATCGTCAATAAGAACGTCAGCGGGATACAGTAAATCTGAAGTGAAGCATCGGAATCTATAACTAGTGTCACAGGAATGGTTCAAAAC
Source organism: Schistocerca piceifrons (assembly GCF_021461385.2). Taxonomy (NCBI): domain Eukaryota; kingdom Metazoa; phylum Arthropoda; class Insecta; order Orthoptera; family Acrididae; genus Schistocerca; species Schistocerca piceifrons. The sequence goes on along the minus strand of NW_025728242.1, from coordinate 62,007 downwards.
ATAGTCAGTAAAAAGAGTCAGTCTTCTTGTACTAAAGTCGGCATTGTGCCTTTTGTATATAATTCCGATGCAATTTCTGTGTTTCATCGTCAATAAGAAGGGCAGATTGATACAGTTAATCTGTAGTGAAGCATCGGAATCTATAACTAGTGTCACAGGAATGGTTTAAATCACAGACAGTAGGAGGAGTCAGTCTTCTTATACTTAAGTCGGCATTGTGCATTTTCTATTTAATTCCGTTGCAATTGCTGTGTTTCATCGTCAATAAGAAGGTCCATAGGATACAGTAAACCTGAAGTGAAGCATCGGAATCTATAACTAGTGTCACAGGAATGGTTCAAAGCATAGTCAGTAAGAAGAGTCAGTCTTCTTGTGCTAAAGTCAACATTGTGCCTTTTGTATTTAATTCCGATGCAATTTCTTTGTTTCATCGTCAATAAGAAGGTCCAAGGGATACAGTAAACCTGGAGTGAAGAATCGGAATCTATAACTAGTGTCACAGGGATGTTTCAAAACATACACAGTAAGAAGAGTCAGTATTCTTGTACTTAAGTCGGCATTGTGCGATTTGTATTAAATTCCGATGCAATTTCTGTGTTTCATCGTCAATAAGAAGGTCCAAGAGATACAGTAAACCTGGAGTGAAGCATCGGAATCTATAACTAGTGTCACAGGAATGGTTCAAAACATAGACAGTAAGAAAAGTCAGTCTTATTGTACTTAATTAGGCACTGTGCCTTTTGGATTTAATTCCGATGCAATTTCTGTGTTACATCAGAAACACGAAGGTCAGCGGTATACAGTAATTCTGAAGTGATGCATCGGAATCTATAACTATTGTCACAGGAATGGTTCAAAACATAGTCAGTAAAAAGAGTCAGTCTTCTTGTACTAAAGTCGGCATTGTGCCTTTAGTATTTAATTCCGATGCAATTTCTGTGTTTCATCGTCAACAAGAAGATCCAAGGGATACAGTAAACCTGTAATGAAGCATCGGAATCTATAAGTAGTGTCACAGGGATGGTTCAAAACATAGACAGTAAGAAGACTCACTATTCTTGTACTTAAGTCGGCATCGTGCCTTTTGTATTTAATTCCGATGCAATTTCTGTGTTTCATCTTCAATAAGAAGGTCCAAGTGTTACAGTAAACCTGAAGTGAACCATCACAGTCTATAACTAGTGTCACAGGAATGGTTCAAACCATAGTCAGTAAGAAGAGTCAGTCTTCTTGTACTTAAGTCGGCATTGCTCCTTTTGTATTTAATTCCGATGCAATTCTGTGTTTCATCGTCAATAAGAAGGTATCAGGGAAACAGTAAACCTGAAGTGAACCATGGGAATCTATAACTAGTGTCACAGGAATGGTTCAAAACATAGACAGTAGAAGGAGTCTGTCTTCTTAAACTTGAGGCGGCATTGTGCCTTTTCTATTTAATTACGACGCAATTTCTGTGTTTCATCGTAAATCAGAACGTCAGCGGGATACAGTAAATCTGAAGTGGTGCATCGGAATCTATAACTATTGTCACAGGAATGGTTCAAAACATAGTCAGTAAGAAGAGTCAGTCTTCTTGTACTAAAGTCGGCATTGTGCCTTTAGTATTTAATTCCGATGCAATTTCTGTGTTTCATCGTCAATAAGAAGATCCAAGGGATACAGTAAACCTGTAATGAAGCATCGGAATCTATAAGTAGTGTCACAGGGATGGTTCAAAACATAGACAGTAAGAAGAGTCAGTTTTCTAGTACTTAAGTCGGCATCGTGCCTTTTGTATTTAATTCCGATGCAATTTCTGTGTTTCATCATCAATAAGAAGGTCCAAGGGTTACAGTAAACCTGAAGTGAAGCATCACAGTCTATAACTAGTGTCACAGGAATGGTTCAAACCATAGTCAGTAAGAAGAGTCAGTCTTCTTGTACTTAATTCGGCATTGTGCCTTTAGTATTTAATTCCGAAGCAATTTCTGTGTGTCATCGTCAATAAGAAGGTCAGAGGGATACAGTAAATCTGAAGTGAAGCATCGGAATCTGTAACTAGTGTCGCAGGAATAGTTCTAATATAGTCAGTAAGTGGAGACAGTCTTCTTGTACTTAAGTCGCCATTGTGCCTTTTGTATTTAATTCCGATGCAATTTCTGTGTTTCAACGTCAATAAGAAGGTCCAAGGGATACTGTAAACCTGTAGTGTTGCATCAGAATCTATAACTAGTGTCACAGGAATGGTTCAAAACATAGTCAGTAAGAAGCGACAGTCTTCTTGTACTTAAGTCGGGATTAAGCCTTTTGTATTTAATTCCGATGCAATTTCTGTGTTTCATTGTCAATAAGAAGGTCCAAGGGATACAGTTAACCTGAAGTGAAGCACCGGAATCTATAACTAGTGTCACATGAATGGTTCAAAACATAGTCAGTTAGAAGAGTCAGTCTTCTTGTACTTAAGTCGCCATTGTGCCTTTTGTAGTTAATTCCGATGCAATTTCTGTGTTTCATCGTCAATAAGAAAGTACATGGGTTACAGTAAACCTGGAGTGAAGCATCGGAATCTATAACTAGTGTCACATGATTGGTTCAAAACATAGACAGTAAGAAGTGTCAGTCTTCTTGTACTTAATTCGGCATTGTGCCTTTTGTATTTAATTGCGATGCAATTTCTGTGTTTCATCGCCAATAAGAAGGTCAGAGGGATACAGTAAACCTGAAGTTAAGCATCGGAATCTATAACTACTGTCACAGGAATGGTTCAAATCATAGACAGTAAGAAGAGTCAATCTTCTTGTACTCAAGTCGGCATTGTGCCTGTTGTATTTAATTCCGATGCTATTTATGTCTTTCATCTTCAATAAGAAGGTCCAAGGGATACAGTAAACCTGAAGTGAAGCATCGGAATCTATAACTAGTGTCACAGGAATGGTTCAAAACATAGACAGTAGAAAGAGTCAGTCTTCTTGTACTTAAGTCGGCATTGTGCCTTTTCTATTTAATTCCGATGCAATTTCTGTGCTTCATCGTCAATAAGAAAGTCCAAGGGATACAGTAAACCTGAAGTGAAACATCGGAATCTATTACTAGTGTCACAGGAATTCTTCAAATCATAGTCAGAAAGAAGAGTCAGTCTTCTTGTACTTAAGTTGGCATTATGCCTTTTCTATTTAATTCCGATACAATTTCTGTGTTTCATCGTCAATAAGAAGGTCTAAGGGATACAGTAAACCTAAAGTGAAGCATCGGAATCTGTAACTAGTGTCACAGGAATGGTTCAAAACATAGACAGTAGGAAGAGTCAGTCTTCTTGTACGTAAGTCGGCATTGTGTCTTTTGTACTTAATTCCGATGCAATTTCTGTGTTTCATCGTCAATATGAAGGTCAGAGGGATACAGTAAACCTGAAGTTAAGCATCGGAATCTATAACTGCAGTCACAGGAATGGTTCAAATCATAGACAGTAAGAAGAGTCAATCTTCTTGTACTCAAGTCGGCATTGTGCCTGTTGTATTTAATTCCGATGCAATTTATGTCTTTCATCTTCAATAAGAAGGTCCAAGGGATACAGTAAACCTGAAGTGAAGCATCGGAATCTATAACTAGTGTCACAGGAATGGTTCAAAACATAGTCAGTAAGAAGAGTCAGTCTTCTTGTACTTAGCTCGGCATTGTGCTTTTTGTATTTAATTCCGATGCAATTTCTGTGTTTCATCGTCAATAAGAAGGTCAGAGGGATACAGTAAATCTTAAGTGAAGCATCGGAATCTATAACTAGTGTCGCAGGAATAGTTCAAAACATAGTCAGTAAGTGGAGTCAGTCTTCTTGTACTTAAGTCGCCATTGTGCCTTTTGTATTTAATTCCGATGCAATTTCTGTGTTTCAACGTCAATAAGAAGGTTCAAGGGATACTGTAAACCTGTAGTGTTGCATCAGAATCTATAACTAGTGTCACAGGAATGGTTCAAAACATAGTCAGTAAGAAGGGACAGTCTTCTTGTACTTAAGTCGGGATTAAGCATTTTGTATTTAATTCCGATGCAATTTCTGTGCTTCATCGTCAATAAGAAAGTACATGGGTTACAGTAAACCTGGAGTGAAGCATCGGAATCTATAACTAGTGTCACATGAATGGTTCAAAACATAGACAGTAAGAAGTGTCAGTCTTCTTGTACTTAATTCGTCATTGTGCCTTTTGTATTTAATTGCGATGCAATTTCTGTGTTTCATCGCCAATAAGAAGGTCAGAGGGATACAGTAAACCTGAAGTTAAGCATCGGAATCTATAACTACTGTCACAGGAATGGTTGAAATCATAGACAGTAAGAAGAGTCAATCTTCTTGTACTCAAGTCGGCATTGTGCCTGTTGTATTTAATTCCGATGCAATTTATGTCTTTCATCTTCAATAAGAAGGTCCAAGGGATACAGTAAACCTGAAGTGAAGCATCGGAATCTATAACTAGTGTCACAGGAATGGTTCAAAACATAGACAGTAGAAAGAGTCAGTCATCTTGTACTTGAGTCGGCATTGTGCCTTTTCTATTTAATTCCGATGCAATTTCTGTGCTTCATCGTCAATAAGAAAGTCCAAGGGATACAGTAAACCAGAAGTGAAACATCGGAATCTATTACTAGTGTCACAGGAATTGTTCAAATCATAGTCAGAAAGAAGAGTCAGTCTTCTTGTACTTAAGTTGGCATTATGCCTTTTCTATTTAATTCCGATACAATTTCTGTGTTTCATCGTCAATAAGAAGGTCTAAGGGATACAGTAAACCTAAAGTGAAGCATCGGAATCTGTAACTAGTGTCACAGGAATGGTTCAAAACATAGACAGTAGGAAGAGTCAGTCTTCTTGTACGTAAGTCGGCATTGTGCCTTTTGTACTTAATTCCGATGCAATTTCTGTGTTTCATCGTCAATATGAAGGTCAGAGGGATACAGTAAACCTGAAGTTAAGCATCGGAATCTATAACTACAGGCACAGGAATGGTTCAAATCATAGACAGTAAGAAGAGTCAATCTTCTTGTACTCAAGTCGGCATTGTGCCTGTTGTATTTAATTCCGATGCAATTTATGTCTTTCATCTTCAATAAGAAGGTCCAAGGGATACAGTAAACCTGAAGTGAAGCATCGGAATCTATAACTAGTGTCACAGGAATGGTTCAAAACATAGTCAGTAAGAAGAGTCAGTCTTCTTGTACTTAGCTCGGCATTGTGCTTTTTGTATTTAATTCCGATGCAATTTCTGTGTTTCATCGTCAATAAGAAGGTCAGAGGGATACAGTAAATCTTAAGTGAAGCATCGGAATCTATAACTAGTGTTGCAGGAATAGTTCAAAACATAGTCAGTAGGTGGAGTCAGTCTTCTTGTACTTAAGTCGCCATTGTGCCTTTTGTATTTAATTCCGATGCAATTTCTGTGTTTCAACGTCAATAAGAAGGTCTAAGGGATACAGTAAACCTAAAGTGAAGCATCGGAATCTGTAACTAGTGTCACAGGAATGGATCAAAACATAGACAGTAGGGAGAGTCAGTCTTCTTGTACGTAAGTCGGCATTGTGCCTTTTGCACTTAATTCCGATGCAATTTCGGTGTTTCATCGTCAATATGAAGGTCAGAGGGATACAGTAAACCTGAAGTTAAGCATCGGAATCTATAACTACAGTCACAGGAATGGTTCAAATCATAGACAGTAAGAAGAGTCAATCTTCTTGTACTCAAGTCGGCATTGTGCCTGTTGTATTTAATTCCGATGCAATTTATGTCCTTCATCTTCAATAAGAAGGTCCAAGGGATACAGTAAACCTGAAGTGAAGCATCGGAATCTATAACTAGTGTCACAGGAACGGTTCAAAACATAGTCAGTAAGAAGAGTCAGTCTTCTTGTACTTAGCTCGGCATTGTGCTTTTTGTATTTAATTCCGATGCAATTTCTGTGTTTCATCGTCAATAATAAGGGCAGATTGATACAGTAAACCTGTAGTGAAGCATCGGAATCTATAACTAGTGTCACAGGAATGGTTCAAAACATAGACAGTAGGAAGAGTCAGTTTTCTTATACTTAAGTCGGCATTGTGCCTTTTCTATTTAATTCCGATGCAATTGTTGTGTTTCATCGTCAATAAGAAGGTCCATAGGATACAGTAAACCTGAAGTGAAGCATCGGAATCAATAACTAGTGTCACAGGAATGGTTCAAATCTTAGTAAGTAAGAAGAGTCAGTCTTCTTGTACTAAAGTCGGCATTGTGCCTTTTGTATTTAATTCCGATGCAATATCTGTGCTTCATCGTCAATAAGAAGGTCCAAGGGATACAGTAAACCAGGAGTGAAGTATCGGAACCTATAACTAGTGTCACAGGGATGGTTCAAAACATACACAACAAGAAGAGTCAGTATTCTTGTACTTAAGCCGGCATCGTGCCTTTTGTATTTAATTCCGATGCAATTTCTGTGTTTCATCGTCAATAAGTACGTACAAGGGATCCATTAAAGCTGAAGTGAAGCACCGGAATCTATAACTAGTGTCATAGGAATGGTTCAAAACATAGTCAGTAAGAAGAGTCAGTATTCTTGTACTAAAGTCCCATTGTGCCTTTTGTATTAAATTCCGATGCAATTTCTGTGTTTCATCGTCAATAAGAAGGACCAAGGGATACAGTAAACCTGGAGTGAAGCATCGGAATCTATAACTAGTGTCACAGGAATGGTTCAAAGCATAGACAGTAAGAAGAGTCAGTCTTCTTGTACTTAATTCGGCACTGTGCCTTTTGGATTTAATTCAGATGCAATTTCTGTGTTTCATCAGAAATAAGAAGGTCAGAGGGATACAGTAAACCTGAAGTGAGGCATCGGAATCTATAACTAGTGTCACAGGAATGGTTCAAAACATAGTCAGTAAGAACAGTCAGTCTTCTTGTTCTTAGGTCGGCATTGTGCTTTTTGTATTTAATTCCGATACATTTTCTGTGTTTCATCTTCAATAAGAAGGTCCCAGGTATACAGTAAACTTGAAGTGAAGCATCGGAATCTATAACTAGGGTCACAGGAATGGTTCTAAACATAGACAGTAGGAAGAGGCAGTCTTCTTGTACTTAAGTCGGCATTGTGCATTTTCTATTTAATTCCGATGCCATTTCTGTGTTTCATCGTCAATAAGAAGGTCCCAGGGATATAGTAAACATGGAGTGAAGCATCGGAATCTATAACTACTGTCACAGGAATGGTTCAAATCATAGACAGTAAGAAGAGTCAATCTTCTTGTACTCAAGTCGGCATAGTGCCTGTTGTATTTAATTCCAATGCAATTTATGTCTTTCATCTTCAATAAGAAGGTCCAAGGGATACAGTAATCCTGAAGTGAAGCATCGGAATCTATAACTAGTGTCACAGGAATGGTTCAAAACATAGTCAGTAAGAAGAGTCAGTCTTCTTGTACTTAAGTCGGCATTGTGCGTTTTGTATTTAATTCCGATGCAATTTCTGTGTTTCATCGTCAATAATAAGGGCAGATTGATACAGTAAACCTGTAGTGAAGCATCGGAACCTATAACTAGTTTCACAGGAATGGTTCAAAACATAGACAGTAGGAAGAATCAGTCTTCTTATACTTCAGTCGGCATTGTGCCTTTTGTATTTAATTCCGATGCAATTGCTGTGTTTCATCGTCAATAAGAAGGTCCATAGGATACAGTAAACCTGAAATGAAGCATCGGAATCTATAACTAGTGTCACAGGAATGGTTCAAAGCATAGTCAGTAAGACGAGTCAGTCTTCTTGTACTAAAGTCGGCATTGTGCCTTTTGTATTTAATTCCGATGCAATTTCTGTGTTTCATCGTCGATAAGAAGGTCCACGGGATACAGTAAACCTGGAGTGAAGTATGGGAACCTATAACTAGTGTCACAGGGATGGTTCAAATTATACACAGTAAGAAGAGTCAGTATTCTTGTACTTAAGTCGGCATCGTGCCTTTTGTATTTAATTCCGATGCAATTTCTGTGTTTCATCATCAATAAGAAGGTCTAAGGGATACAGTAAACCTGAAGTGAAACATCAGAGTCTATAACTAGTGTCACAGGAATGGTTCAAACCATAATCAGTAAGAAGAGTCAGTCTTCTTGTACTTAAGTCGGCATTGCGCCTTTTGTATTTAATTCCAATGCAATTTCTGTGTTTCATCGTCAATAAGATTGTCCCAGGGATACAGTAAACCTGAAGTGAACCATGGGAATCTATAACTAGTGTCACAGGAATGGTTCAAAACATAGACAGTGGGAAGAGTCAGTCTTCTTGTACTTAAGTCGGCATTGTGCCTTTTCTATTTAATTCCGATGCAATTTCTGTGTTTTATCGTCAATAAGAAGGTCAGAGGGATACAGTAAACCTTAAGTGAAGCATCGGAATCTATAACTAGTGTCACAGGAATGGTTCTAAACATAGACAGTAGGAAGAGTCAGTCTTCTTGTACTTAAGTCGGCAATGTGCCTTTTGTATATAATTCCGATGCAATTTTTGTGTTTCATCGTCAATAATAAGGGCAGATTGATACAGTAAACCTGTAGTGAAGCATCGGAATCTATAACTAGTGTCACAGGAATGGTTCAAAACATGGACAGTAGGAAGAGTCAGTCTTCGTATACTTAAGTCGGCATTGTGCCTTTTCTATTTCATTCCGATGCAATTGCTGTGTTTCATCGTCAATAAGAAGGTCCATAGGATACAGTAAACCTGAAGTGAAGCATCGGAATCTATAACTAGTGTCACAGGAATGGTTCAAAGCATAGTCAGTAAGAAGAGTCAGTCTTCTTGTACTAAAGTCGGCATTGTGCCTTTTGCATTTAATTCCGATGCAATTTCTGTGTTTCATCGTCAATAAGAAGGTCCAAGGGATACAGTAAACTTGGAGTGAAGTATCGGAACCTATAACTAGTGTCACAGGGATGGTTCAAAACATACACAGTAAGAAGAGTCAGTAATCTTGTACTTAAGTCGGCATTGTGCAATTTGTATTTAATTCCGATGCAATTTCTGTGTTTCATCGTCAATAAGAAGGTACAAGGGATTCATTAAAGCTGAAGTGAAGCACCGGAATCTATAACTAGTGTCATAGGAATGGTTAAAACATAGTCAGTAAGAAGAGTCAGTATTCTTGTACTAAAGTCGCCATTGTGCCTTTTGTATTAAATTTCGATGCAATTTCTGTGTTTCATCGTCAATAAGAAGGACCAAGGGATACAGTAAACCTGGAGTGAACCATCGGAATCTATAACTAGTGTCACAGGAATGGTTCAAAACATAGACAGTAAGAGGAGTCAGTCTTCTTGTACTTAATTTGGCACTGTGCCTTTTGGATTTAATTCCGATGCAATTTCTGTGTTTCATCAGAAATAAGAAGGTCAGAGGGATACAGTAAACCTGAAGTGAGGCAGCGGAATGTATAACTAGTGCCACAGGAATGGTTCAAAACATAGTCAGTAAGAAGAGTCAGTCTTCTTGTACTTAGGTCGGCATTGTGCTTTTTGTATTTAATTCCGATGCAATTTCTGTGTCTCATCGTCAATAATAAGGGCAGATTGATACAGTAAACCTGTAGTGAAGCATCGGAATCTATAACTAGTGTCACAGGAATGGTTCTAAACATAGACAGTAGGAAGAGGCAGTCTTCTTGTACTTAAGTCGGCATTGTGCATTTTCTATTTCATTCCGATGCAATTTCTGTGTTTCATCGTCAATAAGAAGGTCCAAGGGATATAGTAAACATGGAGTGAAGCATCGGAATCTATAACTACTGTCACAGGAATGGTTCAAATCATAGACAGTAAGAAGAGTCAATCTTCTTGTACTCAAGTCGGCATAGTGCCTTTTGTATTTAATTCCGATGCAATTTATGTCTTTCATCTTCAATAAGAAGGTCCAAGGGATACAGTAAACCTGAAGTGAAACATCAGAGTCTATAACTAGTGTCACAGGAATGGTTCAAACCATAATCAGTAAGAAGAGTCAGTCTTCTTGTACTTAAGTCGGCATTGCGCCTTTTGTATTTAATTCCGATGCAATTTCTGTGTTTCATAGTCAATAAGAATGTCCCAGGGATACAGTAAACCTGAAGTGAACCATGGGAATCTATAACTAGTGTCACAGGAATGGTTCAAAACATAGACAGTGGGAAGAGTCAGTCTTCTTGTACTTAAGTCGGCATTGTGCCTTTTCTATTTAATTCCGATGCTATTTCTGTGTTTCATCGTCAATGAGAAGGTCAGAGGGATACAGTAAACCTTAAGTGAAGCATCGGAATCTATAACTAGTGTCACAGGAATGGTTCTAAACATAGACAGTACGAAGGGTCAGTCTTCTTGTACTTAAGTCGGCATTGTGCCCTTTGTATATAATTCCGATGCAATTTCTGTGTTTCATCGTCAATAAGAATGTCCCAGGGATACAGTAAACCTGAAGTGAACCATGGGAATCTATAACTAGTGTCACAGGAATGGTTCAAAAGATAGACAGTGGGAAGAGTCAGTCTTCTTGTACTTAAGTCGGCATTGTGCCTTTTCTATTTAATTCCGATGCTATTTCTGTGTTTCATCGTCAATAAGAAGGTCAGAGGGATACAGTAAACCTTAAGTGAAGCATCGGAATCTATAACTAGTGTCACAGGAATGGTTCTAAACATAGACAGTACGAAGGGTCAGTCTTCTTGTACTTAAGTCGGCATTGTGCCCTTTGTATATAATTCCGATGCAATTTCTGTGTTTCATCGTCAATAATAAGGGCAGATTGATACAGTAAACCTGTAGTGAAGCATCGGCATCTATAACTAGTGTCACAGGAATGGTTCAAAACATGGACAGTAGGAAGAGTCAGTCTTCGTATACTTAAGTCGGCATTGTGCCTTTTCTATTTAATTCCGATGCAATTGCTGTGTTTCATCGTCAATAAGAAGGTCCATAGGATACAGTAAACCTGAAGTGAAGCATCGGAATCTATAACTAGTGTCACAGGAATGGTTCAAAGCATAGTCAGTAAGAAGAGTCAGTCTTCTTGTACTAAAGTCGGCATTGTGCCTTTTGTATTTAATTCCGATGCAATTTCTGTGTTTCATCGTCAATAAGAAGGTCCAAGGGATACAGTAAACCTGGAGTGAAGTATCGGAACCTATAACTAGTGTCACAAGGATGGTTCAAACATACACAGTAAGAAGAGTCAGTAATCTTGTACTTAAGTCGGCATTGTGCAATTTGTATTTAATTCCGATGCAATTTCTGTGTTTCATCGTCAATAAGAAGGTACAAGGGATCCATTAAAGCTGAAGTGAAGCACCGGAATCTATAACTAGTGTCATAGGAATGGTTCAAAACATAGTCAGTAAGATGAGTCAGTATTCTTGAACTAAAGTCGCCATTGTGCCTTTTGTATTAAATTCCCATGCAATTTCTGTGTTTCATCGTCAATAAGAAGGACCAAGGGATACAGTAAACCTGGAGTGAACCATCGGAATCTATAACTAGTGTCACAGGAATGGTTCAAAACATAGACAGTAGGAGGAGCCAGTCTTCTTGTACTTAATTCGGCACTGTGCCTTTTGGATTTAATTCAGATGCAATTTCTGTGTTTCATCAGAAATAAGAAGGTCAGAGGGATACAGTAAACCTGAAGTGAGGCATCGGAATCTATAACTAGTGTCACAGGAATGGTTCAAAACATAGTCAGTAAGAAGAGTCAGTCTTCTTGTACTTAGGTCGGCATTGTGCTTTTTGTATTTAATTCCGATGCAATTTCTGTGTTTCATCTTCAATAAGAAGGTCCCAGGTATACAGTAAACTTGAAGTGAAGCATCGGAATCTATAACTAGGGTCACAGGAATGGTTCTAAACATAGACAGTAGGAAGAGGCAGTCTTCTTGTACTTAAGTCGGCATTGTGCTATTTCTATTTAATTCCGATGCAATTTCTGTGTTTCATCGGCAATAAGAAGGTCCAAGGGATATAGTAAACATGGAGTGAAGCATCGGAATCTATAACTACTGTCACAGGAATGGGTCAAATCATAGACAGTAAGAAGAGTCAATCTTCTTGTACTCAAGTCGGCATAGTGCCTTTTGTATTTAATTCCGATGCAATTTATGTCTTTCATCTTCAATAAGAAGGTCCAGGGGATACAGTAAACCTGAAGTGAAACATCAGAGTCTATAACTAGTGTCACAGGAATGGTTCAAACCATAATCAGTAAGAAAAGTCAGTCTTCTTGTACTTAAGTCGGCATTGCGCCTTTTGTATTTTATTCCGATGCAATTTCTGTGTTTCATCGTCAATAAGAATGTCCCAGGGATACAGTAAACCTGAAGTGAACCATGGGAATCTATAGCTAGTGTCACAGGAATGGTTCAAATCATAGACAGTGGGAAGAGTCAGTCTTCTTGTACTTAAGTCGGCATTGTGCCATTTCTATTTAATTCCGATGCAATTTCTGTGTTTCATCGTCAATAAGAAGGTCAGAGGGATACAGTAAACCTTAAGTGAAGCATCGGAATCTATAACTAGTGTCACAGGAATGGTTCTAAACATAGACAGTAGGAAGAGTCAGTCTTCTTGTACTTAAGTCGGCATTGTGCCCTTTGTATATAATTCCGATGCAATTTCTGTGTTTCATCGTCAATAATAAGGGCAGATTGATACAGTAAACCTGTAGTGAAGCATCGGCATCTATAACTAGTGTCACAGGAATGGTTCAAAACATGGACAGTAGGAAGAGTCAGTCTTCGTATATTTAAGTCGGCATTGTGCCTTTTCTATTTAATTCCGATGCAATTGCTGTGTTTCATCGTCAATAAGAAGGTCCATAGGATACAGTAAACCTGAAGTGAAGCATCGGATTCTATAACTAGTGTCACAGGAATGGTTCAAAGCATAGTCAGTAAGAAGAGTCAGTCTTCTTGTACTAAAGTCGGCATTGTGCCTTTTGTATTTAATTCCGATGCAATTTCTGTGTTTCATCGTCAATAAGAAGGTCCAAGGAATACAGTAAACCTGGAGTGAAGTATCGGAACCTATAACTAGTGTCACAGGGATGGTTCAAAACATACACAGTAAGAAGAGTCAGTAATCTTGTACTTAAGTCGGCATTGTGCAATTTGTATTTAATTCCGATGCAATTTCTGTGTTTCATCGTCAATAAGAATGTCCCAGGGATACAGTAAACCTGAAGTGAACCATGGGAATCTATAACTAGTGTCACAGGAATGGTTCAAAACATAGACAGTGGGAAGAGTCAGTCTTCTTGTACTTAAGTCGGCATTGTGCCATTTCTATTTAATTCCGATGCAATTTCTGTGTTTCATCGTCAATAAGAAGGTCAGAGGGATACAGTAAACCTTAAGTGAAGCATCGGAATCTATAACTAGTGTCACAGGAATGGTTCTAAACACAGACAGTAGGAAGAGTCAGTCTTCTTGTACTTTAGTCGGCATTGTGCCCTTTGTATATAATTCCGATGCAATTTCTGTGTTTCATCGTCAATAATAAGGGCAGATTGATACAGTAAACCTGTAGTGAAGCATCGGCATCTATAACTAGTGTCACAGGAATGGTTCAAAACATGGACAGTAGGAAGAGTCAATCTTCGTATACTTAAGTCGGCATTGTGCCTTTTCTATTTAATTCCGATGCAATTGCTGTGTTTCATCGTCAATAAGAAGGTCCATAGGATACAGTAAACCTGAAGTGAAGCATCGGAATCTATAACTAGGGTCACAGGAATGGTTCTAAACATAGACAGTAGGAAGAGGCAGTCTTCTTGTACTTAAGTCGGCATTGTGCTATTTCTATTTAATTCCAATGCAATTTCTGTGTTTCATCGGCAATAAGAAGGTCCAAGGGATATAGTAAACATGGAGTGAAGCATCGGAATCTATAACTACTGTCACAGGAATGGTTCAAATCATAGACAGTAAGAAGAGTCAATCTTCTTGTACTCAAGTCGGCATAGTGCCTGTTGTATTTAATTCCGATGCAATTTATGTCTTTCATCATCAATAAGAAGGTCCAAGGGATACAGTAATCCTGAAGTGAAGCATCGGAATCTATAACTAGTGTCACAGGAATGGTTCAAAACATAGTCAGTAGGAAGAGTCAGCCTTCTTGTACTTAAGTCGGCAATGTGCGTTTTGTATTTAATTCCGATGCAATATCTGTGTTTCATCGTCGATAAGAAGGTCCAAGGGATACAGTAAACCTGGAGTGAAGTATTTGAACCTATAACTAGTGTCACAGGGATGGTTCAAATTATACACAGTAAGAAGAGTCAGTATTCTTGTACTTAAGTCGGCATCGTGCCTTTTGTATTTAATTCCGATGCAATTTCTGTGTTTCATCATCAATAAGAAGTTCCAAGTGATACAGTAAACCTGAAGTGAAACATCAGAGTCTATAACTAGTGTCACAGGAATGGTTCAAACCATAATCAGTAAGTAGAGTCAGTCTTCTTGTACTTAAGTCGGCATTGCGCCTTTTGTATTTAATTCCGATGCAATTTCTGTGTTTCATCAGAAATAAGAAGGTCAGAGGGATACAGTAAACCTGAAGTGAGGCATCGGAATGTATAACTAGTGTCACAGGAATGGTTCAAAACATAGTCAGTAAGAAGAGTCAGTCTTCTTGTACTTAGGTCGGCATTGTGCTTTTTGTATTTAATTCCGATGCAATTTCTGTGTTTCATCGTGAATAATAAGGGCAGATTGATACAGTAAACCTGTAGTGAAGCATCGGAATCTATAACTAGTGTCACAGGAATGGTTCAAAACATAGACAGTAGGAAGAGTCAGTCTTCTTATACTTATGTCGGCATTGTGCCTTTTCTATTTCATTCCGATGCAATTGCTGTGTTTCATCGTCAATAAGAAGGTCCATAGGATACAGTAAACCTGAAGTGAAGCATCGGAATCTATAACTAGTGTCACAGGAATGGTTCAAAGCATAGTCAGTAAGAAGAGTCAGTCTTCTTGTACTAAAGTCGGCATTGTGCCTTTTGTATTTAATTCCGATGCAATATCTGTGTTTCATCGTCAATAAGAAGGTCCAAGGGATACAGTAAACCTGGAGTGAAGTATCGGAACCTATAACTAGTGTCACAGGGATGGTTCAAAACATACACAGTAAGAAGAGTCAGTAATCTTGTACTTAAGTCGGCATTGTGCAAATTGTATTTAATTCCGATGCAATTTCTGTGTTTCATCGTCAATAAGAAGGTACAAGGGATCCATTAAAGCTGAAGTGAAGCACCGGAATCTATAACTAGTGTCATAGGAATGGTTCAAAACATAGTCAGTAAGAAGAGTCAGTATTCTTGTACTAAAGTCGCCATTGTGCCTTTTGTATTAAATTCCCATGCAATTTCTGTGTTTCATCGTCAATAAGTAGGACCAAGGGATACAGTAAACCTGGAGTGAACCATCGGAATCTATAACTAGTGTCACAGGAATGGTTCAAAACATAGACAGTAAGAGGAGTCAATCTTCTTGTACTTAATTCGGCACTGTGCCTTTTGGAATTAATTCAGATGCAATTTCTGTGTTTCATCAGAAATAAGAAGGTCAGTGGGATACAGTAAACCTGAAGTGAGGCATCGGAATCTATAACTAGTGTCACAGGAATGGTTCAAAACATAGTCAGTAAGAAGAGTCAGTCTTCTTGTACTTAGGTCGGCATTGTGCTTTTTGTATTTAATTCCGATGCAATTTCTGTGTTTCATCTTCAATAAGAAGGTCCCAGGTATACAGTAAACATGAAGTGAAGCATCGGAATCTATAACTAGGGTCACAGGAATGGTTCTAAACATAGACAGTAGGAAGAGGCAGTCTTCTTGTACTTAAGTCGGCATTGTGCTATTTCTATTTAATTCCGATGCAATTTCTGTGTTTCATCGGCAATAAGAAGGTCCAAGGGATATAGTAAACATGGAGTGAAGCATGGGAATCTATAACTACTGTCACAGGAATGGTTCAAATCATAGACAGTAAGAAGAGTCAATCTTCTTGTACTCAAGTCGGCATAGTGCCTGTTGTATTTAATTCCGATGCAATTTATGTCTTTCATCGTCAATAAGAAGGTCCAAGGGATACAGTAAACCTGGAGTGAAGTATCGGAACCTATAACTAGTGTCACAGGGATGGTTCAAAACATACACAGTAAGAAGAGTCAGTAATCTTGTACTTAAGTCGGCATTGTGCAATTTGTATTTAATTCCGATGCAATTTCTGTGTTTCATCGTCAATAATAAGGGCAGATTGATACAGTAAACCTGTAGTGAAGCCTCGGAATCTATAACTAGTGTCACAGGAATGGTTCAAAACATAGACAGTAGGAAGAGTCAGTCTTCTTATACTTAAGTCGGCATTGTGCCTTTTCTATTTAATTCCGATGCAATTGCTGTGTTTCATCGTCAATAAGAAGGTCCATAGGATACAGTAAACCTGAAGTGAAGCATCGGAATCTATAACTAGTGTCACAGGAATGGTTCAAAGCATAGTCAGTAAGAAGAGTCAGTATTCTTGTACTAAAGTCGGCATTGTGCCTTTTGTATTTAATTCCGATGCAATTTCTGTGTTTCATCGTCAATAAGAAGGTCCAAGGGATACAGTAAACCTGGAGTGAAGTATCGGAACCTATAACTAGTGTCGCAGGGATGGTTCAAACATAGACAGTAAGAAGAGTCAGTATTCTTAAATTTAAGTCGGCATCGTGCCTTTTGTATTTAATTCCGATGCAATTTCTGTGTCTCATCATCAATGAGAAGGTCCAAGGGATACAGTAAACCTGAAGTGAAGCATCACAGTCTATAACTAGTGTCACAGGAATGGTTCAACCCATAATCAGTACGAAGAGTCAGTCTTCTTGTACTTAAATCGGCATTGCGCCTTTTGTATTTAATTCCGATGCAATTTCTGTGTTTCATCGTCAATAAGAATGTCCCAGGGATACAGTAAACCTGAAGTGAACCATGGGAATCTATAACTAGTGTCACAGGAATGGTTCAAAACAGAGACAGTGGGAAGAGTCAGTCTTCTTGTACTTAAGTCGGCATTGTGCCTTTTCTATTTAATTCCGATGCAACTTCTGTGTTTCATCGTCAATAAGAAGGTCAGAGGGATACAGTAAACCTTAAGTGAAGCATCGGAAACTATAACTAGTGTCACAGGAATGGTTCTAAACATAGACAGTAGGAAGAGTCAGTCTTCTTGTACTTAAGTCGGCATTGTGCTTTTTGTATAAAATTCCGATGCAATTTCTGTGTTTCATCGTCAATAATAAGGGCAGATTAATACAGTAAACCGGTAGTGAAGCATCGGAATCTATAACTAGTGTCTCAGGAATGGTTCAAAACATAGACAGTAGGAAGAGTCAGTCTTCGTATACTTAAGTCGGCATTGTGCCTTTTCTATTTAATTCCGATGCAATTGCTGTGTTTCATCGTCAATAAGAAGGTCCATAGGATACAGTAAACCTGAAGTGAAGCATCGGAATCTATAACTAGTGTCACAGGAATGGTTCAAAGCATAGTCAGTAAGAAGAGTCAGTCTTCTTGTACTAAAGTCGGCATTGTGAATTTTGTATTTAATTCCTTTGCAATTTCTGTGTTTCATCGTCAATAAGAAGGTCCACGGGATACAGTAAACCTGGAGTGAAGTATCGGAACCTATAACTAGTGTCACAGGGATGGTTCAAAACATACACAGTAAGAAGAGTCAGTAATCTTGTACTTAAGCCGGCATTGTGCAATTTGTATTTAATTCCGATGCAATTTCTGTGTTTCATCGTCAATAAGAAGGTACAAGGGAACCATTAAAGCTGAAGTGAAGCACCGGAATCTATAACTAGTGTCATAGGAATGGTTCAAAACATAGTCATTAAGAAGAGTCAGTATTCTTGTACTAAAGTCGCCATTGTGCCTTTTGTATTAAATTCCCATGCAATTTCTGTGTTTCATCGTTAATAAGAAGGACCAAGGGATACAGTAAACCTGGAGTGAACCATCGGAATCTATAACTAGTGTCACAGGAATGGTTCAAAACATAGACAGTAAGAGGAGTCAGTCTTCTTGTACTTAATTCGGCACTGTGCCTTTTGGATTTAATTCAGATGCAATTTCTGTGTTTCATCTGAAATAAGAAGGTCAGAGGGATACAGTAAACCTGAAGTGAGGCATCGGAATGTATAACTAGTGTCACCGGAATGGTTCAAAACATAGTCAGTAAGAAGAGTCAGTCTCCTTGTACTTAGGTCGGCATTGTGCTTTTGAATTTAATTCCGATGCAATTTCTGTGTTTCATCGTCAATAATAAGGGCAGATTGATACAGTAAACCTGTAGTGAAGCATCGGAATCTATAACTAGTGTCACAGGAATGGTTCAAAACATAGACAGTAGGAAGAGTCAGTCTTCTTATACTTAAGTCGGCATTGTGCCTTTTCTATTTAATTCCGATGCAATTGCTGTGTTTCATCGTCAATAAGAAGGTCCATAGGATACAGTAAACCTGAAGTGAACCATCGGAATCTATAACTAGTGTCACAGGAATGGTTCAAAGCATAGTCAGTAAGAAGAGTCAGTCTTCTTGTACTAAAGTCGGCATTGTGCCTTTTGTATTTAATTCCGATGCAATTTCTGTGTTTCATCGTCAATAAGAAGGTCCAAGGGATACAGTAAACCTGGAGTGAAGTATCGGAACCTATAACTAGTGTCACAGGGATGGTTCAAAACATACACAGTAAGAAGAGTCAGTAATCTTGTACTTAAGTCGGCATTGTGCAATTTGTATTTAATTCCGATGCAATTTCTGTGTTTCATCGTCAATAAGAAGGTACAAGGGATCCATTAAAGCTGAAGTAAAGCACCGGAATCTATAACTAGTGTCATAGGAATGGTTCAAAACATAGTCAGTAAGAAGAGTCAGTATTCTTGTACTAAAGTCGCCATTGTGCCTTTTGTATTAAATTCCCATGCAATTTCTGTGTTTCATCGTCAATAAGAAGGACCAAGGGATACAGTAAACCTATAGTGAACCATCGGAATCTATAACTAGTGTCACAGGAATGGTTCAAAACATAGTCAGTAAGATGAGTCAGTCTTCTTGTACTTAGGCCGGCATTGTGCTTTTTGTATCTAATTCCGATGCAATTTCTGTGTTTCATCTTCAATAAGAAGGTCCCAGGTATACAGTAAACTTGAAGTGAAGCATCGAAATCTATAACTAAGGTCACAGGAATGGTTCTAAACATAGACAGTAGGAAGAGGCAGTCTTCTTGTACTTAAGTCGGCATTGTGCTATTTCTATTTAATTCCGATGCAATTTCTGTGTTTCATCGGCAATAAGAAGGTCCAAGGGATATAGTAAACATGGAGTGAAGCATCGGAATCTATAACTACTGTCACAGGAATGGTTCAAATCATAGACAGTAAGAAGAGTCAATCTTCTTGTACTCAAGTCGGCATAGTGCCTGTTGTATTTAATTCCGATGCAATTTATGTCTTTCATCTTCAATAAGAAGGCACAAGGGATACAGTAATCCTGAAGTGAAGCATCGGAATCTATAACTAGTGTCACAGGAATGGTTCAAAACATAGTCAGTAGGAAGAGTCAGCCTTCTTGTACTTAAGTCGGCATTGTGCGTTTTGTATTTAATTCCGATGCAATTTCTATGTTTCATCGTCGATAAGAAGGTCCAAGGGATACAGTAAACCTGGAGTGAAGTATCGGAACCTATAACTAGTGTCACAGGGATGGTTCAAATTATACACAGTAAGAAGAGTCAGTATTCTTGTACTTAAGTCGGCATCGTGCCTTTTGTATTTAATTCCGATGCAATTTCTGTGTTTCATCATCAATAAGAAGTTCCAAGGGATACAGTAAACCTGAAGTGAAACATCAGAGTCTATAACTAGTGTCACAGGAATGGTTCAATCCATAATCAGTAAGAAGAGTCAGTCTTCTTGTACTTAAGTCGGCATTGCGCCTTTTGTATTTAATTCCGATGCAATTTCTGTGTTTCATCGTCAATAAGAATGTCCCAGGGATACAGTAAACCTGAAGTGAACCATGGGAATCTATAACTAGTGTCACAGGATTGGTTCAAAACATAGACAGTGGGAAGAGTCAGTCTTCTTGTACTTAAGTCGGCATTGTGCCTTTTCTATTTAATTCCGATGCAATTGCTGTGTTTCATCGTCAATAAGAAGGTCCATAGGATACAGTAAACCTGAAGTGAAGCATCGGAATCTATAACTAGTGTCACAGGAATGGTTCAACGCATAGTCAGTAAGAAGAGTCAGTCTTCTTGTACTAAAGTCGGAATTGTGCCTTTTGTATTTAATTCCGATGCAATTTCTGTTTTTCATCGTCAATAAGAAGGTCCAAGGGATACAGTAAACCTGGAGTGAAGCATCGGAACCTATAACTAGTGTCACAGGGATGGTTCAAAACATACACAGTAAGAAGAGTCAGTAATCGTGTACTTAAGTCGGCATTGTGCAATTTGTATTTAATTCCGATGCAATTTCTGTGTTTCATCGTCAATAAGAAGGTACAAGGGATCCATTAAAGCTGAAGTGAAGCACCGGAATCTATAACTAGTGTCATAGGAATGGTTCGAAACATAGTCAGTAAGAAGAGTCAGTATTCTTGTACTAAAGTCGCCATTGTGCCTCTTGTATTAAATTCCGATGCAATTTCTGTGTTTCATCGTCAATAATAAGGGCAGATTGATACAGTAAACCTGTAGTGAAGCATCGGAACCTATAACTAGTTTCACAGGAATGGTTCAAAACATAGACAGTAGGAAGAATCAGTCTTCTTATACTTCAGTCGGCATTGTGCCTTTTGTATTTAATTCCGATGCAATTGCTGTGTTTCATCGTTAATAAGAAGGTCCATAGGATACAGTAAACCTGAAGTGAAGCATCGGAATCTATAACTAGTGTCACAGAAATGGTTCAAAGCATAGTCAGTAAGAAGAGTCAGTCTTCTTGTACTAAAGTCGGCATTTTGCCTTTTGTATTTAATTCCGATGCAATTTCTGTGTTTCATCGTCGATAAGAAGGTCCAAGGGATACAGTAAACCTGGAGTGAAGTATCGGAACCTATAACTAGTGTCACAGGGATGGTTCAATTTATACACAGTAAGAAGAGTCAGTATTCTTGTACTTAAGTCGGCATCGTGCCTTTTGTATTTAATTCCGATGCAATTTCTGTGTTTCATCATCAATAAGAAGGTCCAAGGGATACAGTAAACCTGAAGTGAAACATCAGAGTCTATAACTAGTGTCACAGGAATGGTTCAAACCATAATCAGTAAGAAGAGTCAGTCTTCTTGTACTTAAGTCGGCATTGCGCATTTTGTATTTAATTCCGATGCAATTTCTGTGTTTCATCGTCAATAAGAATGTCCCAGGGATACAGTAAACCTGAAGTGAACCATGGGAATCTATAACTAGTGTCACAGGATTGGTTCAAAACATAGACAGTGGGAAGAGTCAGTCTTCTTGTACTTATGTCGGCATTGTGCCTTTTCTATTTAATTCCGATGCAATTTCTGTGTTTCATCGTCAATAAGTAGGTCAGAGGGATACAGTAAACCTTAAGTGAAGCATCGGAATCTATAACTAGTGTCACAGGAATGGTTCAAAGCATAGTCAGTAAGAAGAGTCAGTCTTCTTGTACTAAAGTCGGCATTGTGCCTTTTGTATTTAATTCCGATGCAATTTGTGTGTTTCATCGTCAATAAGAAGGTCCAAGGGAAACAGTAAACCTGGAGTGAAGTATCGGAACCTATAACTAGTGTCACAGGGATGGTTCAAAACATACACAGTAAGAAGAGTCAGTATTCTTGTACTTAAGTCGGCATTGTGCAATTTGTATTTAATTACGATGCAATTTCTGTGTTTCATCGTCAATAAGAAGGTACAAGGGATCCATTAAAGCTGAAGTGAAGCACCGGAAACTATAACTAGTGTCATAGGAATGGTTCAAAACATAGTCAGTAAGAAGAGTCAGTGTTCTTGTACTAAAGTCGCCATTGTGCCTTTTGTATTAAATTTCGATGCAATTTCTGTGTTTCATCGTCAATAAGAAGGACCAAGGGATACAGTAAACCTGGAGTGAACCATCGGAATCTATAACTAGTGTCACAGGAATGGTTCAAAACATAGACAGTAGGAAGAGTCAGTCTTCTTATACTTAAGTCGGCAATGTGCCTTTTCTATTTAATTCCAATGCAATTGCTGTGTTCCATCGTCAATAAGAAGGTCCATAGGATACAGTAAACCTCAAGTGAAGCATCGGAATCTATAACTAGTGTCACAGGAATGGTTCAAAGCATAGTCAGTAAGAAGAGTCAGTCTTCTTGTACTAAAGTCGGCATTGTGCCTTTTGTATTTAATTCCGATGCAATTTCTGTGTTTCATCGTCAATAAGAAGGTCCAAGGGATACAGTAAACCTGGAGTGAAGTATCGGAACCTATAACTAGTGTCACAGGGATGGTTCAAAACATACACAGCAAGAAGAGTCAGTATTCTTGTACTTAAGTCGGCATCGTGCCTTTTGTATTTAATTCCGATGCAATTTCTGTGTTTCATCATCAATAAGAAGGTCCAAGGGATACAGTAAACCTGAAGTGAAGCATCACAGTCTATAACTAGTGGCACAGGAAAGGTTCAAACCATAATCAGTAAGAAGAGTCAGTCTTCTTGTACATAAATCGGCATTGCGCCTTTTGTATTTAATTCCGATGCAATTTCTGTGTTTCATCGTCAATAAGAATGTCCCAGGGATACGGTAAACCTGAAGTGAACCATGGGAATCTATAACTAGTGTCACAGGTATGGTTCAAAACAGAGACAGTGGGAAGAGTCAGTCTTCTTGTACTTAAGTCGGCATTGTGCCTTTTCTATTTAATTCCGATGCAACTGCTGTGTTTCATCGTCAATAAGAAGGTCAGAGGGATACAGTAAACCTTAAGTGAAGCATCGGAATCTATAACTAGTGTCACAGGAATGGTTCTAAACATAGACAGTAGGAAGAGTCAGTCTTCTTGTACTTAAGTCGGCATTGTGCCTTTTGTATATAATTCCGATGCAATTTCTGTGTTTCATCGTCAATAATAAGGGCAGATTAATACAGTAAACCGGTAGGGAAGCATCGGAATCTATAACTAGTGTCACAGGAATGGTTCAAAACATAGACAGTAGGAAGAGTCAGTCTTCGTATACTTAAGTCGGCATTGTGCCTTTTCTATTTAATTCCGATGCAATTGCTGTGTTTCATCGTCAATAAGAAGGTCCATAGGATACAGTAAACCTGAAGTGAAGCATCGGAATCTATAACTAGTGTCACAGGAATGGTTCAAAGAATAATCAGTAAGAAGAGTCAGTCTTCTTGTACTAAAGTCGGCATTGTGCCTTTTGTATTTAATTCCGATGCAATTTCTGTGTTTCATCGTCAATAAGAAGGTCCAAGGGATACAGTAAACCTGGAGTGAAGTATCGGAACCTATAACTGGTGTCACAGGGATGATTCAAAACATACACAGTAAGAAGAGTCAGTATTCTTGTACTTAAGTCGGCATTGTGCAATTTGTATTTAATTCCGATGTAATTTCTGTGTTTCATCGTCAATAAGTAGGTACAAGGGATCCATTAAAGCTGAAGTGAAGCACCGGAATCTATAACTAGTGTCATAGGAATGGTTCAAAAAATAGTCAGAAAGAAGAGTCAGTATTCTTGTACTAAAATTGCCATTGTGCCTTTTGTATTAAATTCCAATGCAATTTCTGTGTTTCATCGTCAATAAGAAGGACCAAGAAATACAGTAAACCTGGAGTAAAGCATCGGAATCTATAACTAGTGTCACAGGAATGGTTAAAACATAGACAGTAAGAAGAGTCAGTCTTCTTGTACTTAATTCGGCACTGTGCCTTTTGGATTTAATTCCGATGCAATTTCTGTGTTTCATCAGAAATAAGAAGGTCAGAGGGTACAGTAAACCTGAAGTGAGGCATCGGAATCTATAATTAGTATCACAGGAATGGTTCAAAACATAGACAGTAAGAAGAGTCAGTCTTCTTGTATTTAAGTCGGCATTGTGCCTTTTGTATTTAATTCCGACGCAATTTCTGTGTTTCATCGTCAATAAGAACGTCAGCGGGATACAGTAAATCTGAAGTGAAGCATCGGAATCTATAACTATTGTCACAGGAATGGTTCAAAACATAGTCAGTAAGAAGAGTCAGTCTTCTTGTACTAAGGTCGGCATTGTGCCTTTTGTATTTAATTCCGATGCAATTTCTCTGTTTCATCGTCAATACGAAGATCCAAGGGATACAGAAAACCTGGAGTGAAGCATCGGAATCTATAACTAGTGTCACAGGGATGGTTCAAAACATAGACAGTAAGAAGAGACAGTATTCTTGTACTTAAGTCGGCATCGTGCCTTTTGTATTTAATTCCGATGCAATTTCTGTGTTTCATCTTCAATAAGAAGGTCCAAAGGATACAGTAAACCTGAAGTGAAGCATCAGAGTCTATAACTAGTGTCACAGGAATGGTTCAAACCATAGTCAGTAAGAAGAGTCAGTCTTCTTGTACTTAAGTCAGCATTGCGCCTTTTGTATTTAATTCCGATGCAATTTCTGTGTTTCATCGTCAATAAGAAGGTCCCAGGTATACAGTAAACCTGAAGTGAAGCATCGTAATCTATAACTAGTGTCACAGGAATGGTTCTAAACATAGACAGTAGGAAGAGGCAGTCTTCCTGTACTTAAGTCGGCATTGTGGGTTTTCTATTTAATTCCGATGCAATTTCTGTGTTTCATCGTCGATAAGAAGGTCCAAGTGATATAGTAAACATGGAGTGAAGAATCGGAATCTATAACTACTGTCACAGGAATGGTTCAAATCATAGACAGTAGGAAGAGTCAGTCTTCTTATACTTAAGTCGGCATTGTGCCTTTTCATTTTAATTCCGATGCAATTTCTGTGTTTCATCGTCAATAAGAAGGTCCATAGGATACAGTAAACCTGAAGTGAAGCATCGGAATCTATAACTAGTGACACAGGAATGGTTCAAAGCATAGTCAGTAAGAAGAGTCAGTCTTCTTGTACTAAAGTCGGCATTGTGCCTTTTGTATTTAATTCCGATGCAATTTCTGTGTTTCATCGTCTATAAGAAGGTCCAAGGGATACAGTAATCCAGGAGTGAAGTATCGGAACCTATAACTAGTGTCACAGGGATGGTTCAAAACATACACAGTAAGTTGAGTCAGTATTCTTGTACTTAAGTCGGCATCGTGCCTTTTGTATTTTATTCCGATGTAATTTCTGTGTTTCATTGTCAATAAGAAGGTCAGAGGGATACAGTGAACCTTTGGTGAAGCATCGGAATCTATAACTAGTGTCACAGGAATGGTTCTAAACATAGACAGTAGGAAGAGTCAGTCTCCTTGTACTTAAGTCGGCAATGTGCCTTTTGTATATAATTCCGATGCAATTTCTGTGTTTCATCGTCAATAATAAGGGCAGATTGATACAGTAAACCTGTAGTGAAGCATCGGAATCTATAACTAGTGGCACAGGAATGGTTCAAAACATAGACAGTAGGAAGAGTCAGTCTTCGTATACTTAAGTTGGCATTGTGCCTTTTCTATTTAATTCCGATGCAATTGCTGTGTTTCATCGTCAATAAGAAGGTCCATAGGATACAGTAAACCTGAAGTGAAGCATCGGAATCTATAACTAGTGTCACAGGAATGGTTCAAACCATAATCAGTAAGAAGAGTCAGTCTTCTTGTACTTAAGTCGGCATTGCGCATTTTGTATTTAATTCCGATGCGATTTCTGTGTTTCATCGTTAGTAAGAATGTCCCAGGGATACAGTAAACCTGAAGTGAACCATGGGAATCTATAACTAGTGTCACAGGAATGGTTCAAAACATAGACAGTGGGAAGAGTCAGTCTTCTTGTACTTATGTCGGCATTGTGCCTTTTCTATTTAATTCCGATGCAATTTCTGGGTTTCATCGTCAATAAGTAGGTCAGAGGGATACAGTGAACCTTAAGTGAAGCCTCGGAATCTATAACTAGTGTCACAGGAATGGTTCAAAGCATAGTCAGTAAGAAGAGTCAGTCTTCTTGTACTAAAGTCGGCATTGTGCCTTTTGTATTTAATTCCGATGCAATTTCTGTGTTTCATCGTCAATAAGAAGGTCCAAGGGATACAGTAAACCTGGAGTGAAGTATCGGAACCTATAACTAGTGTCACAGGGATGGTTCAAAACATACACAGTAAGAAGAGTCAGTATTCTTGTACTTAGGTCGGCATTGTGCAATTTGTATTTAATTACGATGCAATTTCTGTGTTTCATCGTCAATAAGAAGGTACAAGGGATCCATTAAAGCTGATGTGAAGCACCGGAAACTATAACTAGTGTCATAGGAATGGTTCAAAACATAGTCAGTAAGAAGAGTCAGTATTCTTGTACTAAAGTCGCCATTGTGCCTTTTGTATTAAATTTCGATGCAATTTCTGTGTTTCATCGTCAATAAGAAGGACCAAGGGATACAGTAAACCTGGAGTGAACCATCGGAATCTATAACTAGTGTCACAGGAATGGTTCAAAACATAGACAGTAGGAAGAGTCAGTCTTCTTATACTAAAGTCGGCAATGTGCCTTTTCTATTTAATTCCGATGCAATTGCTGTGTTTCATCGTCAATAAGAAGGTCCATAGGATACAGTAAACCTCAAGTGAAACATCGGAATCTATAACTAGTGTCACAGGAATGGTTCAAAACATAGTCAGTAAGAAGAGTCAGTCTTCTTGTACTAAAGTCGGCATTGTGCCTTTTGTATTTAATTCCGATGCAATTTCTGTGTTTCATCGTCAATAAGAAGGTCCAAGGGATACAGTAAACCTGGAGTGAAGTATCGGAACCTATAACTAGTGTCACAGGGATGGTTCAAAACATACACAGCAAGAAGAGTCGGTATTCTTGTACTTAAGTCGGCATCGTGCCTTTTGTATTTAATTCCGATGCAATTTCTGTGTTTCATCATCAATAAGAAGGTCCAAGGGATACAGTAAACCTGAAGTGAAGCATCACAGTCTATAACTAGTGTCACAGGAATGGTTCAAACCATAATCGGTAAGAAGAGTCAGTCTTCTTGTACATAAATCGGCATTGCGCCTTTTGTATTTAATTCCGATGCAATTTCTGTGTTTCATCGTCAATAAGAATGTCCCAGGGATACAGTAAACCTGAAGTGAACCATGGGAATCTATAACTAGTGTCACAGGAATGGTTCAAATCAGAGACAGTGGGAAGAGTCAGTCTTCTTGTACTTAAGTCGGCATTGTGCCTTTTCTATTTAATTCCGATGCAACTTCTGTGTTTCATTGTCAATAAGAAGGTCAGAGGGATACAGTAAACCTTAAGTGAAGCATCGGAATCTATAACTAGTGTCACAGGAATGGTTCTAAACATAGACAGTAGGTAGAGTCAGTCTTCTTGTACTTAAGTCGGCATTGTGCCTTTTGTATATAATTCCGATGCAATTTCTGTGTTTCATCGTCAATAATAAGGGCAGATTAATACAGTAAACCGGTAGTGAAGCATCGGAATCTATAACTAGTGTCACAGGAATGGTTCAAAACATAGACAGTAGGAAGAGTAAGTCTTCGTATACTTAAGTCGGCATTGTGCCTTTTCTATTTAATTCCGATGCAATTGCTGTGTTTCATCGTCAATAAGAAGGTCCATAGGATACAGTAAACCTCAAGTGAAACATCGGAATCTATAACTAGTGTCACAGGAATGGTTCAAAGCATAGTCAGTAAGAAGAGTCAGTCTTCTTGTACTAAAGTCGGCATTGTGCCTTTTGTATTTAATTCCGATGCAATTTCTGTGTTTCATCGTCAATAAGAAGGTCCAAGGGATACAGTAAACCTGGAGTGAAGTATCGGAACCTATAACTGGTGTCACAGGGATGGTTCAAAGCATACACAGTAAGAAGAGTCAGTATTCTTGTACTTAAGTCGGCATTGTGCAATTTGTATTTAATTCCGATGTAATTTCTGTGTTTCATCGTCAATAAGTAGGTACAAGGGATGCATTAAAGCTGAAGTGAAGCACCGGAATCTATAACTAGTGTCATAGGAATGGTTCAAAACATAGCCAGAAAGAAGAGTCAGTATTCTTGTACTCAAATTGCCATTGTGCCTTTTGTATTAAATTCCAATGCAATTTCTGTGTTTCATCGTCAATAAGAAGGACCAAGAAATACAGTAAACCTGGAGTAAAGCATCGGAATCTATAACTAGTGTCACAGGAATGGTTCAAAACATAGACAGTAAGAAGAGTCAGTCTTCTTGTACTTAAGTCGGCATTGTGCCTTTTGTATTTAATTCCGACGCAATTTCTGTGTTTCATCGTCAATAAGAACGTCAGCGGGATACAGTAAATCTGAAGTGAAGCATCGGAATCTATAACTATTGTCACAGGAATGGTTCAAAACATAGTCAGTAAGAAGAGTCAGTCTTCTTGTACTGAAGTCGGCATTGTGCCTTTTGTATTTAATTCCGATGCAATTTCTCTGTTTCATCGTCAATACGAAGATCCAAGGGATACAGTAAACATGGAGTGAAGCATCGGAATCTATAACTAGTGTCACAGGGATGGTTCAAAACATAGACAGTAAGAAGAGACAGTATTCTTGTACTTAAGTCGGCATCGTGCCTTTTGTATTTAATTCCGATGCAATTTCTGTGTTTCATCTTCAATAAGAAGGTCCAAAGGATACAGTAAACCTGAAGTGAAGCATCAGAGTCTATAACTAGTGTCACAGGAATGGTTCAAACCATAGTCAGTAAGAAGAGTCAGTCTTCTTGTACTTAAGTCAGCATTGCGCCTTTTGTATTTAATTCCGATGCAATTTCTGTGTTTCATCGTCAATAAGAAGGTCCCAGGGATACAGTAAACCTGAAGTGAAGCATCGGAATCTATAACTAGTGTCACAGGAATGGTTCTAAACATAGACAGTAGGAAGAGGCAGTCTTCCTGTACTTAAGTCGGCATTGTGCATTTTCTATTTAATTCCGATGCAATTTCTGTGTTTCATCGTCAATAAGAAGGTCCAAGGGATATAGTAAACATGGAGTGAAGCATCGGAATCTATAACTACTGTCACAGGAATGGTTCAAATCATAGACAGTAAGAAGAGTCAATCTTCTTGTACTCAAGTCGGCATTGTGCCTGTTGTATTTAATTCCGATGCAATTTATGTCTTTCATCTTCAATAAGAAGGTCCAAGGGATACAGTAAACCTGAAGTGAAGCATCGGAATCTATAACTAGTGTCACAGGAATGGTTCAAAACATAGTCAGTAAGAAGAGTCAGTCTTCTTGTACTTAAGTCGGCATTGTGCTTTTTTGAATTTAATTCCGATGCAATTTCTGTGTTTCATCGTCAATAATAAGGGCAGATTGATACAGTAAACCTGTAGTGAAGCATCGGAATCTATAACTAGTCTCACAGGAATGGTTCAAAACATAGACAGTAGGAAGAGTCAGTCTTCTTATACTTAAGTCGGCATTGTGCCTTTTCATTTTAATTCCGATGCAATTTCTGTGTTTCATCGTCAATAAGAAGGTCCAAGGGATATAGTAAACATGGAGTGAAGCATCGGAATCTATAACTACTGTCACAGGAATGGTTCAAATCATAGACAGTAAGAAGAGTCAATCTTCTTGTACTCAAGTCGGCATTGTGCCTTTTGTATTTAATTCCGATGCAATTTCTGTGTTTCATCGTCAATAAGAAGGTCCAAGGGATACAGTAAACCTTGAGTGAAGTATCGGAACCTATAACTAGTGTCACAGGGATGGTTCAAAACATACACAGTAAGAAGAGTCAGTATTCTTGTACTTAAGTCGGCATTGTGCAATTTGTATTTAATTCCGATGGAATTTCTGTGTTTCATCGTCAATAAGTAGGTACAGGGGATCCATTAAAGCTGAAGTGAAGCACCGGAATCTATTACTAGTGTCATAGGAATGGTTCAAAACATAGTCAGTAAGAAGAGTCAGTATTCTTGTACTAAAGTCGCCATTGTGCCTTTTGTATTAAATTCCGATGAAATTTCTGTGTTTCATCGTCAATATGAAGGACCAAGGGATACAGTAAACCTGGAGTGAAGCATCGGAATCTATAACTAGTGTTACAGGAATGGTCCAAAACATAGACAGTAAGAAGAGTCAGTCTTCTTGTACTTAATTCGGCACTGTGCCTTTTGGATTTAATTCCGATGCAATTTCTGTGTTTCAAAAGAAATAAGAAGGTCAGAGGGATACAGTAAACCTGAAGTGAGGCATCGGAATCTATAACTAGTATCACAGGAATGGTTCAAAACATAGACAGTAAGAAGAGTCAGTCATCTTGTACTTAAGTCGGCATTGTGCCTTTTGTATTTAATTCCGACGCAATTTCTGTGTTTCATCGTCAATAAGAACGTCAGCGGGATACAGTAAATCCGAAGTGAAGCATCGGAATCTATAACTATTGTCACAGGAATGGATCAAAACATAGTCAGTCTTCTTGTACTAAAGTCGGCATTGTGCCTTTTGTATTTAATTCCGATGCAATTTCTCTGTTTCATCGTCAATACGAAGATCCAAGGGATAGAGTAAACCTGGAGTGAAGCATCGGAATCTATAACTAGTGTCACAGGTATGGTTCAAAACATAAACAGTAAGAAGAGACAGTATTCTTGTACTAAGGTCGGCATCGTGCCTTTTGTATTTAATTCCGATGCAAATTCTGTGTTTCATCTTCAATAAGAAGGTCCAAAGGATACACTAAACCTGAAGTGAAGCATCTGAGTCTACAACTAGTGTCACAGGAATGGTTCAAACCATAGTCAGTAAGAAGAGTCAGTCTTCTTGTACTTAAGTCAGCATTGCGCCTTTTGTATTTAATTCCGATGCAATTTCTGTGTTTCATCGTCAATAAGAAGGTCCCAGGGATATAGTAAACCTGATGTGAAGCATCGGAATCTATAACTAGTGTCACAGGAATGGTTCTAAAAATAGACAGTAGGAAGAGGCAGTCTTCTTGTACTTAAGTCGGCAATGTGCATTTTCTATTTAATTCCGATGCAATTTCTGTGTTTCATCGTCAATAAGAAGGTCCAAGGGATATAGTAAACATGGAGTGAAGCATCGGAATCTATAACTAGTGCTACAGGAATGGTTCAAAGCAAAGACAGGAAGAAGAGTCAGTCTTCTTGTGCTTAAGTCGGCATTGTGACTTTTTTATTTAATTCCGATGCAATTTCTGTGTTTCATCGTCAATAAGAACGTCCAAGGGGTACAGTAAACCTGGAGTGAAGCATCGGAATCTACAACTAGTGTCACAGGAATGGTCCAAAACATCGACAGTAAGAAGAGTCAGTCTTCTTGTACTTAATTCGGCATTGTGCCTTTAGTATTTAATTCCGAAGCAATTTCTGTGTGTCATCGTCAATAAGAAGGTCAGAGGGATACAGTAAATCTGAAGTGAAGCATCGGAATCTATAACTAGTGTCGCAGGAATAGTTCAAAACATAGTCAGTAAGAGGAGTCATTCTTCTTGTACTTAAGTCGCCATTGTGCCTTTTGAATTCAATTCCGATGGAATTTCTGTGTTTCATCGTCAATAGGATGGTCCAAGTGATACAGTAAACCTGTAGTGATGCATCAGAATCTATAACTAGTGTCACAGGACTGGTTCAAAACATAGTCAGTAAGAAGAGTCAGTCTTCTTGTACTTATGTCGGGATTGTGCCTTTTGTATTTAATTCCGATGCAATTTCTGTGTTTCATCGTCAATAAGAAGGTCCAAGGGATACAGTAAACCTGAAGTGAAGCACCGGAATCTATAACTAGTGTAACATGAATGGTTCAAAACATAGTCAGTTAGAAGAGTCAGTCTTCTTGTACTTAAGTCGCCATTGTGCCTTTTGTATGTAATTCCGATGCAATTTCTGTGTTTCATCGTCAATAAGAAAGTCCATGGGATACAGTAAACCTGGAGTGAAGCATCGGAATCTATAACTAGTGTCACATGAATGGTTCAAAACATAGACAGTAAGAAGTGTCAGTCTTCTTGTACTTAATTCGGCATTGTGCCTTTTGTATTTAATTCCGATGCAATTTCTGTGTTTCATCGCCAATAAGAAGGTCCGGGGGATACAGTAAACCTGAAGTGAAGCATCGGAATCTATAACTAGTGTCACAGGAATGGTTCAAACATAGTCAGTAAGAAGAGTCAGTATTCTTGTACTTAAGTCGGCATTGTGCCTTTTGTATTTAATTCCGATCCGATTTCTGTGTTTCATCGTCAATAAGAAGGTCCAAGGGGTACAGTAAATCTGAAGTGAAGCGTGGGAATCTATAACTAGTGTCACAGGAATGGTTCAAAACATAGGCAGTCGGAAGAGTCAGTCTTGTCGTCCTGAAGTTGGCATTGTGCCTTTTTATTTAATTCCGATGCAATTTCTGTGTTTCATCGTCAATAAGAAGGTCAGAGGGATACAGTAAACCTGTAGTGAAGCATCGGAATCTATAACTAGTGTCACAGGAATGGTTCAAAACATAGACAGTAGGAAGAGTCAGTCTTCTTGTACTTAAGTGGCATTGTGCCTTTTCTATTTAATTCCGATGCAATTTCTGTGCTTCATCGTCAATAAGAAAGTCCAAGGGATACAGTAAACCTGAAGTGAAGCATCGGAATCCATTACTAGTGTCACAGGAATTGTTCAAATCATAGTCAGAAAGAAGAGTCAGTCTTCTTGTACTTAAGTCGGCTTTATGCATTTTCTATTTAATTCCGATACAATTTCTGTGTTTCATCGTCAATAAGAAGGTCTAAGGGATACAGTAAACCTGAAGTAAAGCATCGGAATCTGTAACTAGTGTCACAGGAATGGTTCAAAACATAGACAGTAGGAAGAGTCAGTCTTCTTGTACTTAAGTCGGCATTGTGCCTTTTGTATTTGATTCCGATGCAATATCTGTGTTTCATCATCAATGAGAAGGTCAGAGGGATACAGTAAACCTGAAGTTAAGCATCGGAATCTATAACTACTGTCACAGGAATGGTTCAAATCATAGTCAGTAAGAAGAGTCAATCTTCTTGTACTCAAGTCGGCATTGTGCCTGTTGTATTTAATTCCGATGCAATTTATGTCTTTCATCTTCAATAAGAAGGTCCAAGGGATACAGTAAACCTGAATTGAAGCATCGGAATCTATAACTAGTGTCACAGGAATGGTTCAAACATAGAAAGTAGGAAGAGTCAGTCTTCTTGTACTTAAGTCGGCATTGTGCTTTTTGTATTTAATTCCGATGCAATTTCTGTGTTTCATCGTCAATAAGAAGGTAATAGGGCTACAGTAAACCTGAAGTGAAGCATCGGAATCTATAACTAGTGTCACAGGAATGGTTCAAAACATAGACAGTAAGAAAAGTCAGTATTCTTGTACTTAAGTCGGCATTGTGCCTTTTGTATTTAATTCCGAGGCAATTTCTGTGTTTCATCGTCAATAATAAGGTCAGAGGGATACAGTGAACCTGAAGTGAAGCATCGGAATCTGTAACTAGTGTCACAGGAATGGTTTAAAACAGAGTCAGTAAGAAAAGTCAGTCTTCTTGTACTTAAGTCGGCATTCTGCGTTTTGTATTTAATTCCGGTGCAATTTCTGTGTTTCATCGTCAATATGTTGGTCCAAGGGATTCAGTAAACCTGCAGTGAAGGATCAGAATCTATAACTAATGTCACAGGAATGGTTCAAAACATAGACAGTAGGAAGAGTCAGTCTTCTTATACTAAAGTCGGCATTGTGCCTTTCTATTTAATTCCGATGCAACTGCTGTATTTCATCGTCAATAAAAAGGTCCAAGGGATACAGTAAACCTGAAGGGGAGCATCGGAATCTGTAACTAGTATCACAGGAATGGTTCAAAGCATAGTCAGTAAGAAGAGTCAGTCTTCTTGTACTAAAGTCGGCATTGTGCCTTTTGTATTTAATTCCGATGCAATTTCTGTGTTTCATCGTCCATAAGTAGGTCCAAGGGATCCATTAAACCTGAAGTGAAGCACCGGAATCTATAACTAGTGTCACACGAATGGTTCAAACATAGACAGTAGGAAGAGTCAGTCTTCTTGTACTTAAGTCGGCATTGTGCTTTTTGTATTTAATTCCGATGCAATTTCTGTGTTTCATCGTCAATAAGAAGGTAATAGGGCTACAGTAAACCTGAAGTGAAGCATCGGAATCTATAACTAGTGTCACAGGAATGGTTCAAAGCATAGACAGTAAGAAGAGTCAGTATTCTTGTACTTAAGTCGGCATTCTGCGTTTTGTATTTAATTCCGGTGCAATTTCTGTGTTTCATCGTCAATATGTTGGTCCAAGGGATTCAGTAAACCTGCAGTGAAGGATCAGAATCTATAACTAATGTCACAGGAATGGTTCAAAACATAGACAGTAGGAAGAGTCAGTCTTCTTATACTTAAGTCGGCATTGTGCCTTTCTATTTAATTCCGATGCAACTGCTGTATTTCATCGTCAATAAAAAGGTCCAAGGGATACAGTAAACCTGAAGGGGAGCATCGGAATCTGTAACTAGTATCACAGGAATGGTTCAAAGCATAGTCAGTAAGAAGAATCAGTCTTCTTGTATTTTAGTCTGCATTGTGCCTTTTGCATTTAATTCCGATGCAATTTCTGTGTTTCATCGTCCATAAGTAGGTCCAAGGGATCCATTAAACCTGAAGTGAAGCACCGGAATCTATAACTAGTGTCACACGAATGGTTCAAAGCATCGACAGTAAGAAGTATCAGTCTTCTTATACTTAAGTCGGCATTGTGCCTTTTGTATTTAATTCCGATGCAATTTCTGTGTTTCATCGTCATTAAGAAGGTCCAAGGGGTACAGTAAACCTGGAGTGAAGCATCGGAATCTACAACTAGTGCCACAGGAATGGTCCAAAACATCGACATCAAGAAGAGTCAGTCTTCTTGTACTTAATTCTGCATTGTGCCTTTAGTATTTAATTCCGATGCTATTTCTGTGTGTCACCGTCAATAAGAAGGTCAGAGGGATACAGTAAATCTGAAGTGAAGCATCGGAATCTATAACTAGTGTAGCAGGAATAGTTCATAACATAGTCAGTAAGAAGATTCAGTTTCTTGTACTTAAGTCGGCATTGTGCCTTTTGTATTTAATTCCGATGCAATTTCAGTGTTTCATCGTCAACAAGAAGGTCCAAGGGATACAGTAAACCTGAAGTGAAGCACCGGAATGTATAACTAGTGTTACATGAATGGTTCAAACATGGTCAGTTAGAAGAGTCAGTCTTCTTGTACTTAAGTCGCCATTGTGCATTTTGTATTTAATTCCGATGCAATTTCTGTGTTTCATCGTCAATAAGAAGGTCGATGGGATACAGTAAACCTGGAGTGAAGCATCGGAATCTATAACTAGTGTCACATGAATGGTTCAAAACATCGACAGTAAGAAGTATCAGTCTTCTTGTACTTCATTCGGCATTGTGCCTCTTGTATTTAATTCCGATGCAATTTCTGTGTTTCATCGTCAATAAGAAGGTCCAAGGGATACAGTAAACATGAAGTGAAGCACCGGAATCTATAACTAGTGTCACAGGAATGGTTCAAAACATAGTCAGTAAGAAGACTCAGTCGTCTTGTACTTAAGTCGGCATTGTGCCTTTTGTATTTACTTCCGATGCAATTTCTGTGTTTCATCGTCAATAAGAAGGTCCAAGGGATACAGTAAACCTGAAGTGAGGCAACGGAATGTGTAACTAGTGTCACAGGAATGGTTCAAACATAGACAGTAAGAAGAGTCAGTCTTCTTGTACTTAATTCGGCACTGTGCCTTTTGGATTTAATTCCGATGCAATTTCTGTGTTTCATCAGAAATAAGAAGGTCAGAGGAATACAGTAAACCTGAAGTGAGGCATCGGAATCTATAACTAGTATCATAGGAATGGTTCAAAACATAGACAGTAAGAAGAGTCAGTCTTCTTGTACTTAAGTCGGCATTGTGCCTTTTGTATTTAATTCCGACGCAATTTCTGTGTTTCTTCGTCAATAAGAACGTCAGCGGGATAAGGTAAATCTGAAGTGAAGCATCAGAATCTATAACTATTGTCAAAGGAATGGTTCAAAACATAGTCAGTAAGAAGAGTCAGTCTTCTTGTACTAAAGTCGGCATTGTGCCTTTTGTATTTAATTCCGATGCAATTTCTCTGTTTCATCGTCAATACGAAGATCCAAGGGATACAGGAAACCTGGAGTGAAGCATCGGAATCTATAACTAGTGTCACAGGGATGGTTCAAAGCATAGACAGTAAGAAGAGGCAGTATTCTTGTACTTAGGTCGGCATCGTGCCTTTTGTATTTAATTCCGATGCAATTTCTGTGTTTCATCTTCAATAAGAAAGTCCAAAAGATACGGTAAACCTGAAGTGAAGCATCAGAGTCTATAACTAGTGTCACAGGAATGGTTCAAACCATAGTCAGTAAGAAGAGTCAGTCTTCTTGTACTTAAGTCAGCATTGCGCCTTTTGTATTTAATTCCGATGCAATTTCTGTGTTTCATCGTCAATAAGAAGGTCCCAGGGATACAGTAAACCTGAAGTGAAGCATCGGAATCTATAACTAGTGTCACAGGAATGGTTCTAATCATAGACAGTAGGAAGAGGCAGTCTTCTTGTACTTAAGTCGGCATTGTGCATTTTCTATTTAATTCCGATGCAATTTCTGTGTTTCATCGTCAATAAGAAGGTCCAAGGGATATAGTAAACATGGAGTGAAGCATCGGAATCTATAACTACTGTCACAGGAATGGTTCAAATCATAGACAGTAAGAGGAGTCAATCTTCTTGTACTCAAGTCGGCATTGTGCCTGTTGTATTTAATTCCGATGCAATTTATGTCTTTCATCTTCAATAAGAAGGTCCAACGGATACAGTAAACCTGAAGTGAAGCATCGGAAACTATAACTAGTGTCACAGGAATGGTTCAAAACATAGTCAGTAAGAAGTGTCAGTCTTCTTGTACTTAAGTCGGCAATGTGCTTTTTGTATTTAATTCCGATGCAATTTCTGTGTTTCATCGTCAATAAGAATGTCGCAGGGAAACAGTAAACCTGAAGTGAACCATGGGAATCTATAACTAGTGTCACAGGAATGGTGCAAAACATAGACCGTGGGAAGGGTCAGTCTTCTTGTACTTAAGTCGGCATTGTGCCTTTGCTATTTAATTCCGATGCAATTTCTGTGTTTCTTCGTCAATAAGAAGGTCAGAGGGATACAGTAAACCTTAAGTGAAGCATCGGAATGTGTAAGTAGTGTCACAGGGATGGTTCAAATCATACACAGTAAGAGGAGTCAGTATTCTTGTACTTAAGTCGGCATTGTGTAATTTGTATTTAATTCCGATGCAATTTCTGTGTTTCATCGTCGATAAGAAGGTCCAAGGGATACAGTAAACCTGGAGTGAAGTATCGGAACCTATAACTAGTGTCACAGGGATGGTTCAAAACATACACAGTAAGAAGAGTCAGTATTCTTGTACTGAAGTCGGCATCGTGCCTTTTGTATTTAATTCCGATGCAATTTCTGTGTTTCATCATCAATAAGAAGGTCCAAGGGATACAGTAAACCTGAAGTGAAGCATCAGAGTCTATAACTAGTGTCACAGGAATGGTTCAAACCATAATCAGTAAGAAGAGTCAGTCTTCTTGTACTTAAGTCGGCATTGCGCCTTTTGTATTTAATTCCGATGCAATTTCTGTGTTTCATCGTCAATAAGAATGTCGCAGGGAAACAGTAAACCTGAAGTGAACCATGGGAATCTATAACTAGTGTCACAGGAATGGTGCAAAACATAGACCGTGGGAAGGGTCAGTCTTCTTGTACTTAAGTCGGCATTGTG
Source organism: Schistocerca piceifrons (assembly GCF_021461385.2). Taxonomy (NCBI): domain Eukaryota; kingdom Metazoa; phylum Arthropoda; class Insecta; order Orthoptera; family Acrididae; genus Schistocerca; species Schistocerca piceifrons. The sequence continues at coordinate 23,978 of NW_025728242.1, read as the reverse complement.
CCTTTGCTATTTAATTCCGATGCAATTTCTGTGTTTCTTCGTCAATAAGAAGGTCAGAGGGATACAGTAAACCTTAAGTGAAGCATCGGAATCTATAACTTGAGTCACAGGAATGGTTCTAAACATAGACAGTAGGAAGAGTCAGTCTTCTTGTACCTAAGTCGGCATTGTGCCTTTTGTATATAATTCCGATGCAATTTCTGTGTTTCATCGTCAATAATAAGAGCAGATTGATGCAGTAAACCTGTAGTGAAGCATCGGAATCTATAACTAGTGTCACAGGAACGGTTCTAAACATAGACAGTAGGAAGAGTCAGTCTTCTTGTACTTATGTCGGCATTGTGCATTTTCTATTTAATTCCGATGAAATTTCTGTGTTTCATCGTCAATAAGAAGGTCCAAGGGATACAGTAAACCTGAAGTGAAGCACCGGAATGTGTAAGTAGTGTCACAGGGATGGTTCAAATCATACACAGTAAGAGGAGTCAGTATTCTTGTACTTAAGTCGGCATTGTGTAATTTGTATTTAATTCCGATGCAATTTCAGTGATTCATCGTCAATAAGAAGGTCAGAGGGATACAGTAAACCTGTAGTGAAGCATCGGAATCTATAACTAGTGTCACAGGAATGCTTCAAAACATAGACAGTAGGAACAGTCAGTCTTCTTGTACTTAAGTCGGCATTCTGCGTTTTGTATTTAATTCCGGTGCAATTTCTGTGTTTCATCGTCAATATGTTGGTCCAAGGGATTCAGTAAACCTGCAGTGAAGGATCAGAATCTATAACTAATGTCACAGGAATGGTTCAAAACATAGACAGTAGGAAGAGTCAGTCTTCTTATACTTAAGTCGGCATTGTGCCTTTCTATTTAATTCCGATGCAACTGCTGTATTTCATCGTCAATAAAACGGTCCAAGGGATACAGTAAACCTGAAGTGAAGCATCAGAGTCTGTAACTAGTGTCACAGGAATGGTTCAAAGCATAGTCAGTAAGAAGAATCAGTCTTCTTGTATTTTAGTCTGCATTGTGCCTTTTGTATTTAATTCCGATGCAATTTCTGTGTTTCATCGTCCATAAGTAGGTCCAAGGGATCCATTAAACCAGAAGTGAAGCACCGGAATCTATAACTAGTGTCACACGAATGTTTCAAAGCATCGACAGTAAGAAGTGTCAGTCTTCTTGTACTTAAGTCGGCATTGTGCCTTTTGTATTTAATTCCGATGCAATTTCTGTGTTTCATCGTCATTAAGAAGGTCCAAGGGGTACAGTAAACCTGGAGTGAAGCATCGGAATCTACAACTAGTGCCTCAGGAATGGTCCAAAACATCGACAGTAAGAAGAGTCAGTCTTCTTGTACTTAATTCTGCATTGTGCCTTTAGTATTTAATTCCGATGCAATTTCTGTGTGTCACCGTCAATAAGAATGTCAGAGGGATACAGTAAATCTGAAGTGAAGCATCGGAATCTATAACTAGTGTAGCAGGAATAGTTCATAACATATTCAGCAAGAAGAGTCAGTTTCTTGTACTTAAGTCGGCATTGTGAAATTTGTATTTAATTCCGATGCAATTTCAGTGTTTCATCGTCAATAAGAAGGTCAGAGGGATACAGTAGTGAAGCATCGGAATCTATAACTAGTGTCACAGGAATGGTTCAAAACATAGACAGTAAGAACAGTCAGTCTTCTTGTACTTAAGTGGCATTGTGCCTTTTCTATTTAATTCCGATGCAATTTCTGTGCTTCATCGTCAATAAGAAAGTCCAAGGGATACAGTAAACCTGAAGTGAAGCATCGGAATCTATTACTAGTGTCACAGGAATTGTTCAAATCATAGTCAGAAAGAAGAGTCAGTCTTCTTGTACTTAAGTCGGCATTATGCCTTTTCTATTTAATTCCGATACAATTTCTGTGTTTCATCGTCAATAAGGAGGTCTAAGGGATACAGTAAACCTGAAGTGAAGCATCGGAATCTGTAACTAGTGTCACAGGAATGGTTTAAAACATAGACAGTAGGAAGAGTCAGTCTTCTTGTACTTAAGTTTGCATTGTGACTTTTGTATTTAATTCCGATGCAATTTCTGTGTTTCATCGTCAATAAGAAGGTCAGAGGGATACAGTAAACCTGAAGTTAAGCATCGGAATCTATAACTACTGTCACAGGAATGGTTCAAATCATAGTCAGTAAGAAGAGTCAGTCTTCTTGTACTAAAGTCGGCATTGTGACTTTTGTATTTAATTCCGATGCAATTTCTCTGTTTCATCGTCAATACGAAGATCCAAGGGATACAGTAAACCTGGAGTGAAGCATCGGAATCTATAACTAGTGTCACAGGGATGGTTCAAAGCATAGACAGTAAGAAGAGACAGTATTCTTGTACTTAGGTCGGCATCGTGCCTTTTGTATTTAATTCCGATGCAATTTCTGTGTTTCATCTTCAATAAGAAGGTCCAAAGGATACAGTAAACCTGAAGTGAAGCATCAGAGTCTATAACTAGTGTCACAGGAATGGTTCAAACCATTGTCAGTAAGAAGAGTCAGTCTTCTTGTACTTAAGTCAGCATTGCGCTTTTGTATTTAATTCCGATGCAATTTCTGTGTTTCATAGTCAATAAGAAGGTCCCAGGGATACAGTAAACCTGAAGTGAAGCATCGGAATCTCTAACTAGTGTCACAGGAATGGTTCTAATCATAGACAGTAGGAAGAGGCAGTCTTCTTGTACTTAAGTCGGCATTGTGCCTTTTGTATTTAATTCCGATGCAATTTCTGTGTTTCATCGTCGATAAGAAGGTCCAAGGGATACAGTAAACCTGGAGTGAAGTATCGGAACCTATAACTAGTGTCACAGGGATGGTTCAAAACATACACAGTAAGAAGAGTCAGTATTCTTGTACTTAAGTCGGCATCGTGCCTTTTGTATTTAGTTCCGATGCAATTTCTGTGTTTCATCATCGATAAGATGGTCCAAGGGATACAGTAAACATGAAGTGAAGCATCAGAGTCTATAACTAGTGTCAGATACAGTAAACATGAAGTGAAGCATCAGAGTCTATAACTAGTGTCACAGGAATGGTTCAAACAATAATCAGTAAGAAGAGTCAGTCTTCTTGTACTTAAGTCGGCATTGCGCCTTTTGTTTTAATTCCGATGCAATTTCTGTGTTTCATCGTCAATAAGAATATCGCAGGGATACAGTAAACCTGAAGTGAACCGTGGAAATCTATAACTAGTGTCACAGGAATGGTTCAAAACATAGACAGTGGGAAGGGTCAGTCTTCTTGTACTTAAGTTGGCATTGTGCCTTTTCTATTTAATTCCGATGCAATTTCTGTGTTTCTTCGTCAATAAGAAGGTCAGAGGGATACAGTAAACCTTAAGTGAAGCATCGGAATCTATAACTTGTGTCACAGGAATGGTTCTAAACATAGACAGTAGGAAGAGTCAGTCTTCTTGTACCTAAGTCGGCATTGTGCCTTTTGTATATAATTCCGATGCAATTTCTGTGTTTCATCGTCAATAATAAGGGCAGATTGATACAGTAAACCTGTAGTGAAGCATCGGAATCTATAACTAGTGTCACAGGAATGGTTCAAAACATGTTCAGTAAGAAGAGTCAGTCTTCCTGTACTAAAGTCGGCATTGTGCCTTTTGTATTTAATTCCGATGCAATTTCTGTGTTTCATCGTCAATAAGAAGGTCCAAGGGATACAGTAAACCTGGAGTGAAGTATCGGAACCTATAACTAGTGTCACAGGGATGGTTCAAAACATACACAGTAAGAAGAGTCAGTATTCTTGTACTTAAGTCGGCATTGTGCAATTTGTATTTAATTCCGATGCAATTTCTGTATTTCATCGTCAATAAGTAGGTACAAGGGATTCATTAAAGCTGAAGTGAAGCACCGGAATCTATAACTAGTGTCATAGGAATGGTTCAAACGTAGTCAGTAAGAAGAGTCAGTATTCTTGTACTAAAGTCGCCATTGTGCCTTTTGTATTAAATTCCGATGCGATTTCTGTGTTTCATCGTCATTAAGAAGGTCCAAGGGGTACAGTAAACCTGGAGTGAAGCATCGGAATCTACAACTAGTGCCACAGGAATGGTCCAAAACATCGACAGTAAGAAGAGTCAGTCTTCTTGTACTTAATTCTGCATTGTGCCTTTAGTATTTAATTCCGATGCAATTTCTGTGTGTCACCGTCAATAAGAAGGTCAGAGGGATACAGTAAATCTGAAGTGAAGCATCGGAATCTATAACTAGTGTAGCAGGAAAAGTTCATAACATAGTCAGTAAGAAGAGTCAGTTTGTTGTACTTAAGTCGGCATTGTGGATTTTGTATTTAATTCCGATGCAATTTCTGTGTTTCATCGTCAATAAGAAGGTCCGAGGGATACAGTAAACCTGAAGTGAAGCACCGGAATGTGTAACTAGTGTCACAGGGATGGTTCAAATCATACACAGTAAGAAGAGTCAGTATTCTTGTACTTAAGTCGGCATTGTGTAATTTGTATTTAATTCCGATGCAATTTCAGTGTTTCATCGTAAATAAGAAGGTCAGAGGTATAGAGTAAACCTGTAGTGAAGAATCGGAATCTATAACTACTGTCACAGGAATGGTTCAAAACATAGACAGTAGGAACAGTCAGTCTTCTTGTACTTAAGTGGCATTGTGCCTTTTCTATTTAATTCCGATGCAATATCTGTGCTTCATCGTCAATAAGAAAGTCCAAGGGATACAGTAAACCTGAAGTGAAGCATCGGAATCTATTACTAGTGTCACAGGAATTGTTCAAATCATAGTCAGAAAGAAGAGTCAGTCTTCTTGTACTTAAGTCGGCATTATGCCTTTTCTATTTAATTCCGATACAATTTCTGTGTTTCATCGTCAATAAGAAGGTCTAAGGGATACAGTAAACCTGAAGTGAAGCATCGGAATCTGTAACTAGTGTCACAGGAATGGTTCAAAACATAGACAGTAGGAAGAGTCAGTCTTCTTGTACTTAAGTTTGCATTGTGACTTTTGTATTTAATTCCGATGCAATTTCTGTGTTTCATCGTCAATAAGAAGGTCAGAGGGATACAGTAAACCTGAAGTTAAGCATCGGAATCTATAACTACTGTCACAGGAATGGTTCAAATCATAGTCAGTAAGAAGAGTCAATCTTCTTGTACTCAAGTCGGCATTGTGCCTGTTGTATTTAATTCCGATCCAATTTATGTCTTTCATCTTCCATAAGAAGGTCCAAGGGATACACTAAACCTGAAGTGAAGCATCGGAATCTATAACTAGTGTCACAGGAATGGTTCAAAACATAGACAGTAGGAAGAGTCAGTCTTCTTGTACTTAAGTCGGCATTGTGCTTTTTGTATTTAATTGCGATGCAATTTCTGTGTTTCATCGTCAATAAGAAGGTAATAGGGATACAGTAATCCTGAAATGAAGCATCGGAATCTATAACTAGTGTCACAGGAATGGTTCAAAACATAGACAGTAAGAAGAGTCAGTATTCTTGTACTTAAGTCGGCATTGTGCTTTTTGTATTTAATTCCGAGGCAATTTCTGTGTTTCATCGTCAATAATAAGGTCAGAGGGATACAGTAAACCTGAAGTGAAGCATCGGAATCTGTAACTAGTGTCACAGGAATGGTTTAAAACAGAGTCAGTAAGAAAAGTCAGCCTTCTTGTACTTAAGTCGGCATTCTGCGTTTTGTATTTAATTCCGGTGCAATTTCTGTGTTTCATCGTCAATATGTTGGTCCAAGGGATTCAGTAAACCTGCAGTGAAGGATCAGAATCTATAACTAATGTCACAGGAATGGTTCAAAACATTGACAGTAGGAAGAGTCAGTCTTCTTATACTTAAGTCGGCATTGTGCCTTTCTATTTAATTCCGATGCAACTGCAGTATTTCATCGTCAATAAAACGGTCCAAGGGATACAGTAAACCTGAAGTGAAGCATCGGAATCTGTAACTAGTGTCACAGGAATGGTTCAAAGCATAGTCAGTAAGAAGAATCAGTCTTCTTGTATTTTAGTCTGCATTGTGCCTTTTGTATTTAATTCCGAAGCAATTTCTGTGTTTCATCGTCCATAAGTAGGTCCAAGGGATCCATTAAACCTGAAGTGAAGCACCGGAATCTATAACTAGTGTCACACGAATGGTTCAAAGCATCGACAGTAAGAAGTGTCAGTCTTCTTGTACTTAAGTCGGCATTGTGCCTTTTGTATTTAATTCCGATGCAATTTCTGTGTTTCATCGTCATTAAGAAGGTCCAAGGGGTACAGTAAACCTGGAGTGAAGCATCGGAATCTACAACTAGTGCCACAGGAATGGTCCAAAACATCGACAGTAAGAAGAGTCAGTCTTCTTGTACTTAATTCTGCATTGTGCCTTTAGTATTTAATTCCGATGCAATTTCTGTGTGTCACCGTCAATAAGAAGGTCAGAGGGATACAGTAAATCTGAAGTGAAGCATCGGAATCTATAACTAGTGTAGCAGGAAAAGTTCATAACATAGTCAGTAAGAAGAGTCAGTTTGTTGTACTTAAGTCGGCATTGTGGATTTTGTATTTAATTCCGATGCAATTACTGTGTTTCATCGTCAATAAGAAGGTCCAAGGGATACAGTAAACCTGAAGTGAAGCACCGGAATGTGTAACTAGTGTCACAGGGATGGTTCAAATCACACACAGTAAGAAGAGTCAGTATTCTTGTACTTAAGTCGGCATTGTGTAATTTGTATTTAATTCCGATGCAATTTCAGTGTTTCATCGTAAATAAGAAGGTCAGAGGTATAGAGTAAACCTGTAGTGAAGAATCGGAATCTATAACTACTGTCACAGGAATGGTTCAAAACATAGACAGTAGGAACAGTCAGTCTTCTTGTACTTAAGTGGCATTGTGCATTTTCTATTTAATTCCGATGCAATATCTGTGCTTCATCGTCAATAAGAAAGTCCAAGGGATACAGTAAACCTGAAGTGAAGCATCGGAATCTATTACTAGTGTCACAGGAATTGTTCAAATCATAGTCAGAAAGAAGAGTCAGTCTTCTTGTACTTAAGTCGGCATTATGCCTTTTCTATTTAATTCCGATACAATTTCTGTGTTTCATCGTCAATAAGAAGGTCTAAGGGATACAGTAAACCTGAAGTGAAGCATCGGAATCTGTAACTAGTGTCACAGGAATGGTTCAAAATATAGACAGTAGGAAGAGTCAGTCTTCTTGTACTTAAGTCGGCATTGTGACTTTTGTATTTAATTCCGATGCAATTTCTGTGTTTCATCGTCAATAAGAAGGTCAGAGGGATACAGTAAACCTGAAGTTAAGCATCGGAATCTATAACTACTGTCACAGGAATGGTTCAAATCATAGTCAGTAAGAAGAGTCAATCTTCTTGTACTCAAGTCGGCATTGTGCCTGTTGTATTTAATTCCGATCCAATTTATGTCTTTCATCTTCCATAAGAAGGTCCAAGGGATACACTAAACCTGAAGTGAACCATCGGAATCTATAACTAGTGTCACAGGAATGGTTCAAAACATAGACAGTAGGAAGAGTCAGTCTTCTTGTACTTAAGTCGGCATTGTGCTTTTTGTATTTAATTGCGATGCAATTTCTGTGTTTCATCGTCAATAAGAAGGTAATAGGGATACAGTAATCCTGAAATGAAGCATCGGAATCTATAACTAGTGTCACAGGAATGGTTCAAAACATAGACAGTAGGAAGAGTCAGTCTTCTTATACTTAACTCGGCATTGTGCCTTTCTATTTAATTCCGATGCAACTGCTGTATTTCATCGTCGATAAAAAGGTCCAAGGGATACAGTAAACCTGAAGTGTAGCATCGGAATCTGTAACTAGTGTCACAGGAATGGTTTAAAGCATAGTCAGTAAGAAAAATCAGTCTTCTTGTATTTTAGTCTGCATTGTGCCTTTTGTATTTAATTCCGATGCAATTTCTGTGTTTCATCGTCCATAAGTAGCTCCAAGGGATCCATTAAACCTGAAGTGAAGCACCGGAATCTATAACTAGTGTCACATGAACGGTTCAAAGCATCGACAGTAAGAAGTGTCAGTCTTCTTGTACTTAAGTCGGCATTGTGCCTTTTGTATTTAATTCCGATGCAATTTCTGTGTTTCATCGTCATTAAGAAGGTCCAAGGGGTACAGTAAACCTGGAGTGAAGCATCGGAATCTACAACTAGTGCCACAGGAATGGTCCAAAACATCGACAGTAAGAAGAGTCAGTCTTCTTGTACTTAATTCTGCATTGTGCCTTTAGAATTTAATTCCGATGCAATTTCTGTTTGTCATCGTCAATAAGAAGGTCAGAGGGATACAGTAAACCTGTAGTGAAGCATCGGAATCTATAACTAGTGTCACAGAAATGGTTCAAATCGTGGACAGTAGGAAGAGTTAGTCTTCTTGTACTTAAGTCGGCATTGTGCCTTTTCTATTTAATTCCGATGCAATTTCTGTGCATCATCGTCAATAATAAGGTCCGAGGGATACAGTAAACCTGAAGCTAAGCATCGGAATCTATAACTAGTGTCACAGGAATGATTCAAAACATAGACAGTAGGAAGAGTCAGTCTTCTTGTACTGAAGTCGGCATTCTGCCTTTTCGATTTAATTCCGATACAATTACTGTAATTCATCGTCAATAAGAAGGTCTAAGGGATACAGTAAACCTGAAGTGAGGCAACGGAATGTGTAACTAGTGTCACAGGAATGGTTCGAAACATAGACAGTAAGAGGAGTCAGTCTTCTTGTACTTAAGTCGGCATTGTGCCTTTTGTATTAAATTCCGATGCAATTGCTGTGTTTCATCGTCAATAAGAAGGTCAGAGGGAGACAGTAAACCTGAAGCTAAGCATCGGAATCTATAACTACTGTCACAGGAATGGTTCAAAACATAGTCAGTAAGAAGAGCCAGTCTTTCTGTACTCAAGTCGGCATTGTGCCTTTTGTATTTAATTCCGATGCAATTTATGTCGTTCACCTTCAATAAGAAGGTCCAAGGGATACAGTAAACCTGAAGTGAAGCATCGAAATCTATAACTAGTGCCACAGGAATGGTTTAAAGCATAGACAGTAGGAAGAGTCGGTCTTCTTATACTTAAGTCGCCATTGTGCTTTTTGTATTTAATTCCGATGCAATTTCTGTGTTTCATCGTCAATAAGAAGGTAATAGGGATACAGTAAACCTGAAGTGAAGCATCGGAATCTATAACTAGTGTCACAGGAATGGTTCAAAACATAGACAGTAAGAAGAGTAAGTATTCTTGTATTTATGTCGGCATTGTGAATTTTGTATTTAATTCCAAGGCAATTTCTGTGTTTCATCGTCAATAATAAGGGCAGAGGGATACAGTAAACCTGAAGTGAAGCATCGGAATCTATAACTAGTGTCGCAGGAATGGTTTAAAACAGAGTCAGTAAGAAGAGTCAGTCTTCTTGTACTTAAGTCAGCATTCTGCATTTTGTATTTACTTCCGATGCAATTTCTGTGTTTCATCGTCAATATGAGGGTCCAAGGTATACAGTTAACTTGGAGTGAAGCATCGGAATCTATAACTAGTGTCACGGGAATGGTTCAAAACATAGACAGTAAGACGAGTCAGTCTTCTTGTACTTAAGTCGGCATTGTGCCTTTTGTATTTAATTTCGTTGCAAATTCTGTGTTTCATCGTCAATAAGAAGGTCCAAGGGATACAGTAAACCTGAAGTGAAGCATCGGAATCTATAACTAGTGTCACAGGAATGGTTCAAACATAGACAGAAGAAGAGTCAGTCTTCTTGTACTTAAGTCGGCATTGTGCCTTTTGTATGTAATTGCGATGCAATTTCTGTGATTAATCGTCAATAAGAAGGGCAGAGGGATACAGTAGACCTGAAGTGAAGCATCGGAATCTATAACTAGTGTCACAGGAATGGTTCAAACATAGACAGTAGGAAGAGTCAGTCTTCTTATACTTAAGTCGGCATTGTGCCTTTTCTATTTAATTCCGATGCAATTGCTGTATTTCATCGTCAATAAGAAGGTCCAAGGGATACAGTAAACCTGAAGTGAAGCATCGGAATCTGTAACTAGTGTCACAGGAATGGTTCAAACCATAGTCAGTAAGAAGAATCAGTCTTCTTGTACTTAAGTCTGCATTGTGCCTTTTGTATTTAATTCCGATGCAATTTCTGTGTATCATCTTCCATAAGTAGGTCCAAGGGATCCATTAAACCTTAAGTGAAGCACCGGAATCTATAACTAGTGTCACAGGAATGGTTCAAAACATAGACAGTAGGAAGAGTCAGTCTTCATGTACTTAAGTCGGCATTGTGCTTTTTGTATTTAATTCCGATGCAATTTCTGTGTTTCATCGTCAATAAGAAGGTAATAGGGATACAGAAAACTTGAAGTGAAGCATCGGAATCTATAACTAGTGTCACAGGAATGGTCAAAACATAGACAGTAAAAAGAGACACTATTCTTGTACTTAAGTCGGCATTGTGCCTTTTGTATTTAATTCCGAGGCAATTTCTGTGTTTCATCGTCAATAAGAAGGTCAGAGTGATACAGTAAACCTGAAGTGAAGCATCGGGATCTATAACTAGTGTCACAGGAATGGTTTAAAACAGAGTCAGTTAGAAGAGTCAGTCATCTTGTACTTAAGTCGCTATTGTGCCTTTTGTATTAAATTCCGATGCAATTTCTGTGTTTCATCTTCCATAAGTAGGTCCAAGGGATCCATTAAACCTTAAGTGAAGCATCGGAATCTATAACTAGTGTCACAGGAATCTTTCAAAACATAGACAGTAGAAAGAGTCAGTCTTCTTATACTTAAGTCGGCATTGTGCATTTTCTTTTTAATTCCGATGCAATTGCTGTATTTCATCGTCAATAAGAGGGTCCAAGGGATAGAGTAAACCTGAAGTGAAGCATCGGAATCTGTAACTAGGGTCACAGGAATGGTTCAAACCATAGTCAGTAAGAAGAATCAGTCTTCTTGTACTTAAGTATGCATTGTGCCTTTTGTATTTAATTCCGATGCAATTTCTGTGTTTCATCGTCAATAAGAAGGTCAGAGGGATACAGTAAACCTGAAGTTAACCATCGGAATCAGTAACTACTGTCACAGGAATGGTTCAAAACATAGTCAGTAAGAAGAGTCAGTCTTCTTGTACATAAGTCGGCATTCTGCCTTTTCTATTTAATTCCGAAACAATTACTGTGTTTCATCGTCAATAACAAGGTCTAAGGGATACAGTAAACCTGAAGTGAAGCAACGGAATGTGTAACTAGTGTCGCAGGAATGGTTCAAAACATAGACAGTAAGAAGTGTCAGTCTTCTTGTACTTAAGTCGGCATTGTGACTTTTGTATTTAATTCCGATGCAATTCCTGTGTTTCATCGTCAATAAGAAGGTCAGAGGGATACAGTAAACCCGATGTTAAGCATCGGAATCTGTAACTACTGTCACAGGAATGGTTCAAAACATAGTCAGTAAGAAGGGTCAGTCTTGTTGTACTCAAGTCGGCATTGTGCCTTTTGTATTTAATTCCGATGCAATTTATGTCTTTCATCTTCAATACGAAGGTCCAAGGGATACAATAAACCTGAAGTGAAGCATCGGAATCTATAACTAGTGTCACAGGAATGGTTCAAAACATAGACAGTAGGAAGAGACAGTCTTCCTGTACTTAAGTCGGCATTGTGCTTTTTGTATTTAATTCCGATGCAATTTCTGTATTTCATCGTCAATAAGAAGGTAATAGGGATACAGTAAACCTGAAGTGAAGCATCGGAATCTATAACTAGTGTCACAGGAATGGTTCAAAACATAGACAGTAGGAAAAGTCAGTCTTCTTGTACTTAAGTCGGCATTGTGCCTTTTGGATGTAATTCCGATGCAATTTCTGTGTTTCATCGTCCATTAGCAGGTCCAAGGGATCCATTAAACCTGAAGTGAAGCACCGGAATCTATAACTAGTGTCACAGGAATGGTTCAAAACATAGACAGTAGGAAAAGTCAGTCTTCTTGTACTTAAGTCGGCATTGTGCTTTTTGTATTTAATTCCGATGCAATTTCTGTGTTTCATCGTCAATAAGAAGGTAATAGGGATACAGAAAACCTGAAGTGAAGCATCGGAATCTATAACTAGCGTCACAGGAATGGTTCAAAACATAGACAGTAAAAAGAGTCAGTATTCTTGTACTTAAGTCGGCATTGTGCCTTTAGTATTTAATTCCGATGCAATTTCTGTGTGTCATCGTCAATAAGAAGGTCAGAGGGATACAGTAAATCTGATGTGACGCATCGGAATCTATAACTAGTGTCGCAGGAATAGTTAAAACATAGTCAATAAGAAGAGTCAGTCTTCTTGTACTTCAGTCGGCATTTTGCCTTTTGTATTTAATTCCGATGCAATTTCTGTGTTTCATCGTCAATAAGAAGGTCCAAGAGATACAGTAAACCTGAAGTGAAGCATCGGAATCTATAACTAGTGTCACAGGAATGGTTCAAAACATTGTCAGTAAGAAGAGTCAGTCTTCTTGTACTTAAGTCGGCATTGTGCCTTTTGTATTTAATTCCGATGCAATATCTGTGTTTCATCGTCAATAAGAAGGTCCAAGGGATACAGTGAGCCTGAAGTGAACCATGGGAATCTATAACTAGTGTCACAGGAATGGTTCGAAACATAGGCAGTGGGAAGAGTCAGTCTTCTTGTACTTAAGTCGGCATTGTGCCTTTTCTATTTAATTCCGATGCAATTTCTGTGTTTCATCGTCAATAAGAAGGTCAGAGGGATACAGTAAACCTGGAGTGAAGCATCGGAATCTATAACTAGTGTCACATGAATGGTTCAAACCATAGTCAGTAAGAAGAGTCAGTCTTCTTGTACTTAAGTCGGCATTGCGCCTTTTGTATTTAATTCCGATGCAATTTCTGTGTTTCATCGTCAATAAGAAGGTCCGAGGGATACAGTAAACCTGAAGTGAAGCACCGGAATCTATAACTAGTGTCAGAGGAATGGTTCAAATCATAGACAGTAGGTTGAGTCAGTCTTCTTGTACTTAAGTCGGCATTGTGCTTTTTGTATTTAATTCCGAGCAATTCCTGTGTTTCATTGTCAATAAGAAGGTAATAGAGATACAGATAACCTGCGGTGAAGCATCGGAATCTATAACTAGTGTCACAGGAATGGTTCAAAACATAGACAGTAAAAAGAGTCATTATTCTTGTACTTAAGTCGGCATTGTGCCTTTTGTATTTAATTCCGATGCAATTTCTGTGTTTCATCGTCAATAAGAAGATCAGAGGGATACAGTAAACCTGAAGTTAAGCATCGGAATCTATAACTACTGTCACAGGAATGGTTCAAAACACAGTCAGTAAGAAGAGTCAGTCTTCTTGTACTGAAGTCGGCATTGTGCCTTTTGTATTTAATTCCGATGCAATTTCTGTGTTTCATCGTCAATAAGAAGGTCCATGGGATACAGTAAACCTGGAGTGAAGCATCGGAATCTATAACTAGTGTCACATGAATGGTTCAAACCATAGTCAGTAAGAAGAGTCAGTCTTCTTGTACTTAAGTCGGCATTGCGGCTTTTGTATTTAATTCCGATGCAATTCTGTGTTTCATCGTCAATAAGAAGGTCCCGGGGATACAGTAAACCTGAAGTGAACCATGGGAATCTATAACTAGTGTCACAGGAATGGTTCAAAACATAGACACTGGGAAGAGTCAGTCTTCTTGTACTTAAGTCGGCATTGTGCTTTTTGTATTTAATTCCGATGCAATTTCTGTGTTTCATCGTCAATAAGAAGGTCAGAGGGATACAGTAAACCTGAAGTGAAGCATCGGAATCTATAACTAGTGTCACAGGAATGGTTCAAACATAGACAGGAAGAAGAGTCAATCATCTTGTACTTTAGTCGGCATTGTGAATTTTTATCTAATTCCGATGCAATTTCTGTGTTTCATCGTCAATAAGAAGGTTCAAGGGGTACAGTAAACCTGGAGTGAAGCATCGCAAACTACAACTAGTGTCACAGGAATGGCCCAAAGCATCGACAGTAAGAAGAGTCATTCTTCTTGTACTTAATTCGGCATTGTACCTTTTGTATTTAATTCCGATTCAATTTCTGTGTGTCATCTTCAATAAGAAGGTAATAGGGATACAGAAAACCTGAAGTGAAGCATCGGAATCTATAACTAGTGTCACAGGAATGGTTCGAAACATAGACAGTAAAAAGAGTCAGTATTCTTGTACTTAAGTCGGCATCGTGCCTTTTGTATTTAATTCCGAGGCAATTTCTGTGTTTCATCGTCAATAAGAAGGTCCAAGGGATATAGTAAACAGGGAGTGGAGCATCGGAATCTATAACTAGTGTCACAGGAATGGTTCAAACATAGACAGGAAGAAGAGTCAGTCTTCTCGTACTTTAGTCGGCATTGTGACTTTTTTAATTAATTCCGCTGCAATTTCTGTGTTTCATCGTCAATAAGAAGGTCCAAGGGGTACAGTAAACCTGAAGTGAACCATGGGAATCTATAACTAGTGTCACAGGAATGGTTCAAAACATAGACAGTGGGAAGAGTCAGTCTTCTTGTACTTAAGTCGGCATTGTGCCTTTTCTATTTAATTCCGATGCAATTTCTGTCTTTCATGGTCAATAAGAAGGTCAGAGGGATACAGTAAATCTGAAGTGACGCATCGGAATCTATAACTAGTGTCGCAGGAATAGTTAAAACATAGTCACTAAGAAGAGTCAGTCTTCTTGTACTTAAGTCGGCATTGTGCCTTTTGTATTTAATTCCGATGCAATTTCTGTGTTTCATCGTCCATAAGTAGGTCCAAGGGATCCATTAAACCTGAAGTCAAGCACCGAAATCTATAACTAGTGTCACAGGAATGGTTCAAATCATAGACAGTAGGTTGAGTCAGTCTTCTTGTACTTAAGTGGGCATTGTGCTTTTTGTATTTAATTCCGATGCAATTTCTGTGTTTCATCGTCAATAAGAAGGTAATAGGGATACAGAAAACCTGAAGTGAAGCATCGGAATCTATAACTAGTGTCACAGGAATGGTTCAAATCATAGACAGTAAAAAGAGTCAGTATTCTTGTACTTAAGTCGGCATTGTGCCTTTTGTATTTAATTCCGATGCAATTTCTGTGTTTCATCGTCAATAAGAAGATCAGAGGGATACCGTAAACCTGAAGTTAAGCATCGGAATCTATAACTACTGTCACAGGAATGGTTCAAACACAGTCAGTAAGAAGAGTCAGTCTTCTTGTACTCAAGTCGGCATTGTGCCTTTTGTATTTAATTCCGTAGCAATTTATGTCTTTCATCTTCAATAAGAAGGTCCAAGGGATACAGTAAACCTGAAGTGAAGCATCGGAATCTATAACTCGTGTCACAGGAATGGTTCAAAACATAGACAGTAGGAGGAGTCACTCTTCTTGTACTTAAGTCGGCATTGTGCTTTTTGTATTTAATTCCGATGCAATTTCTGTGTTTCATCGTCAATAACAAGGTAAGAGGGATACAGTAAACCTGAAGTGAAGCATCGGAATCTATAACTAGTGTCACAGGAATGGTTCAAAACATAGACAGTATGGCGAGTCAGTCTTCTTGTACTTAAGTCGGCATTGTGCCTTTTGTATTTAATTCCGAGGCAATTTCTGTGTTTCATCGTCAATAAGAAGATCCAAGGGATATAGTAAACATGGTGTGAAGCATCGGAATCTATAACTAGTGTCACAGGAATGGTTCAAACATAGACAGGAAGAAGAGTCAATCTTCTTGTACTTAATTCGGCATTGTGCCTTTAGTATTTAATTCCGATGCAATTTCTGTGTGTCATCGTCAATAAGAAGGTCAGAGGGATACAGTAAATCTGAAATGACGCATCGGAATCTATAACTAGTGTCGCAGGAATAGTTAAAACATAGTCAGTAAGAAGAGTCAGTCTTCTTGTACTTAAGTCGGCATTGTGCCTTTTGTATTTAATTCCGATGCAAATTCTGTGTTTCATCGTCAATAAGAAGGTCCAAGGGATACAGTAAACCTGAAGTGAAGCATCGGAATCTATAACTAGTGTCACAGGAATGGTTCAAAGCATAGTCAGTAAGAAGAGTCAGTCTTCATGTACTTAAGTTTGCGTTGTGCCTTTTGTATTTAATTCCGATGCAATATCTGTGTTTCATCGTCAATAAGAAGGTCCAAGGGATACAGTAAGCCTGAAGTGAAGCACCGGAATCTACAACTAGTGTCACATGAATGGTTCAAAACATAGTCAGTTAGAAGAGTCAGTCTTCTTGTACTTAAGTCGCCATTGTGCCTTTTGTATTTAATTCCGATGCAATTTCTGTGTTTCATCGTCAATAAGAAGGTCCATGGGATAGAGTAAACCTGGAGTGAAGCATCGGAATCTATAACTAGTGTCACATGAATGGTTCAAACCATAGTCAGTAAGAAGAGTCAGTCTTCTTGTACTTAAGTCGGCATTGCGCCTTTTGTATTTAATTCCGTTGCAATTCTGTGTTTCATCGTCAATAAGAAGGTCCAAGTGATATAGTAAACATGGAGTGAAGCATCGGAATCTATAACTAGTGTCACAGGAATGGTTCAAACCATAGACAGGAAGAAGAGTCAGTTTACTTGCACTTAAGTCGGCATTGTGCCTTTTGTATTTAATTCCGATGCAATTTCTGTGTTTCATCTTCAATAAGAAGGTCCAAGGGATACAGTAAACCTGAAGTGAAGCATCAGAGTCTATAACTAGTGTCACAGGAATGGTTCAAAACATAGACAGAAGAAGAGTCAGTCTTCTTGTACTTATGTCGGCATTGTGCCTTTTGTATATAATTCCGATGCAATTTCTGTGTTTCATCGTCAATAAGAAGGGCAGATTGATACAGTAAACCTGTAGTGAAGCATCGGAAACTATAACTAGTGTCACAGGAATGGTTCAAAACATAGACAGTAGGAGGAGTCAGTCTTCTTATACTTAAGTCGTCATTGTGCCTTTTCTATTTAATTCCGATGCAATTGCTGTGTTTCATCGTCAATAAGAAGGTCCATAGGATACAGTAAACATGAAGTGAAGCATCGGAATCTATAACTAGTGTCACAGGAATGGTTCAAAGCATAGTCAGTAAGAAGAGTCAGTCTTCTTGTACGAAAGTCGGCGTTGTACCTTTTGTATTTAATTCCGACGCAATTTCTGTTTTTCATCTTCACTAAGAAGGTCCAAGGGATACAGTAAACCTGGAGTGAAGTAACGGAATCTATAACTAGTGTCACAGGGATGGTACAAAACATACACAGTAAGACGAGTCAGTCTTCTTGTACTTAAGTCGGCATTGTGCCTTTTGTATGTAATTCCGATGCAATTTCTGTGTTTCATCGTCCATAAGTAGGTCCAAGGGATCCATTAAACCTGAAGTGAAGCACCGGAATCTATAACTAGTGTCACAGGAATGGTTCAAATCATAGACAGTAGGTTGAGCCAGTCTTCTTGTACTTAAGTCGGCATTGTGCTTTTTGTATTTAATTCCGATGCAATTTCTGTGTTTCATCGTCAATAAGAAGGTAATAGGGATACAGAAAACCTGAAATGAAGCATCGGAATCTATAACTAGTGTCACAGGAATGGTTCAAAACATAGACAGTAAAAAGAGTCAGTATTCTTGTACTTAAGTCGGCATTGTGCCTTTTGTATTTAATGCCGAGGCGATTTCTGTGTTTCATCGTCAATAAGAAGGTCCAAGGGATATAGTAAACATGGAGTGAAGCATCGGAATCTATAACTAGTGTCACAGGAATGGTTCAAACACAGATAGGAAGAAGAGTCAATCTTCTTGTACTTTAGTCGGCATTGTGACTTTTTTATTTAATTCCGCTGCAATTTCTGTGTTTCATCGTCAATGAGAAGGTCCAAGGGGTACAGTAAACCTGGAGTGAAGCATCGGAAACTACAACTAGTGTCACAGGAATGGTCCAAAACATCGACAGTAAGAAGAATCAGTCTTCTTGTACTTAATTCGGCATTGTGCCTTTAGTATTTAATTCCGATGCAATTTCTGTTTGTCATCGTCAATACGAAGGTCAGAGGGATACAGTAAATCTGAAGTGACGCATCGGAATGTATAACTAGTGTCGCAGGAATAGTTAAAACATAGTCAGTAAGAAGAGTCAGTCTTCTTGTACTTATGTCGGCATTGTGCCTTTTGTATTTAATTCCGATGCAATTTCTGTGTTTCATCGTCAATAAGAAGGTCCAAGGGATACAGTAAACCTGAAGTGAAGCATCGGAATCTATAACTAGTGTCACAGGAATGGTTCAAAACATAGTCAGTAAGAAGAGTCAGTCTTCTTGTACTTAAGTTGCCATTGCGCCTTTTGTATTTAATTCCGACGCAATTCTGTGTTTCATCGTCAATAAGAAGGTCCCAGGGATACAGTAAACCTGAAGAGAACCATGGGAATCTATAACTAGTGTCACAGGAATGGTTCAAAACATAGACAGTGGGAAGAGTCAGTCTTCTTGTACTTAAGTCGGCATTGTGCCTTTTCTATTTAATTCCGATGCAATTTCTGTGTTTCATCGTCAATAAGAAGGTCAGAGGGATACAGTAAACCTGAAGTGAAGCATCGGAATCTATAACTAGTGTCACAGGAATGGTTCTAAGCATAGACAGTAGGAAGAGTCAGTCTTCTTGTACTTAAGTCGGCATTGTGCATTTTCTATTTAATTCCGATGCAATTTCTGTGTTTCATCGTAAATAAGTAGGTCAAAGGGATCCATTAAACCTGAAGTGAAGCACCGGAATCTATAACTAGTGTCACAGGAATGGTTCAAAACATAGACAGTAGGAAGAGTCAGTCTTCTTGTACTTAAATCGGCATTGTGCTTTTTGTATTTAATTCCGATGCAATTTCTGTGTTTCATCGTCAATAAGAAGGTAATAGGGATACAGAAAACCTGAAGTGAAGCATCGGAATCTATAACTAGTGTCACAGGAATTTTTCAAAACATAGACAGTAAAAAGAGTCAGTATTCTTGTACTTAAGTCGGCATTAAGCCTTTTGTATTTAATTCCGAGGCAATTTCTGTGTTTCATCGTCAATAAGAAGGTCCAAGGGGTACAGTAAACCTGGAGTGAAGCATCGCAAATTACAACTAGTGTCACAGGAATAGTCGAAAACATCGACAGTAAGAAGAGTCAGTCTTCTTGTACTTAATTCGGCATTGTACCTTTTGTATTTAATTCCGATTCAATTTCTGTGTGTCATCGTCAATAAGAAGGTAATAGGGATACAGAAAACCTGAAGTGAAGCATCGGAATCTATAACTAGTGTCACAGGAATGGTTCAAAACATAGACAGTAAAAAGAGTCAGTATTCTTGTACTTAAGTCGGCATTGTGCCTTTTGTATTTAATTCCGATGCAATTTCTGTGTTTCATCGTCAATAAGAAGGTCAGAGGGATACAGTAAACCTGAAGTTAAGCATCGGAATCTATAACTACTGTCACAGGAATGGTTCAAAACATAGTTAGTAAGAAGAGTCAGTCTTCTTGTACTCAAGTCGGCATTGTGCCTTTTGTATTTAATTCCGATTCAATTTATGTCTTTCATCTTCAATAAGAAGGTCCAAGGGATACAGTAAACCTGAAGTGAAGCATCGGAATCTATAACTAGTGTCACAGGAATGGTTCAAAACATAGACAGTAGGAAGAGTCAGTCTTCTTGTACTTAAGTCGGCATTGTGCATTATGTATTTAATTCCGATGCAATTTCTGTGTTTCATCCTCAATAAGAAGGTAATAGGCATACAGTAAACCTGAAGTGAAGCATCGGAATCTATAACTAGTGTCACAGGAATGGTTCAAAGCATAGACAGTAAGACGAGTCAGTCTTCTTCTACTTAAATCGGCATTGTGCCTTTTGTATGTAATTCCGATGCAATTTCTGTGTTTCATCGTCCATAAGTGGGTCCAAGGGATCCATTAAACCTGAAGTGAAGCACCGGAATCTATAACTAGTGTCACAGGAATGGTTCAAAACATAGACAGTAGGAAGAGTCAGTCTTCTTGTACTTAAATCGGCATTGTGCTTTTTGTATTTAATTCCGATGCAATTTCTGTGCTTCATCGTCAATAAGAAGGTAATAGGGATACAGAAAACCTGAAGTGAAGCATCGGAATCTATAACTAGTGTCACAGGAATGGTTCAAAACATAGACAGTAAAAAGAGTCAGTATTCTTGTACTTAAGTCGGCATTAAGCCTTTTGTATTTAATTCCGAGGCAATTTCTGTGATTCATCGTCAATAAGAAGGTCCAAGGGGTACAGTAAACCTGGAGTGAAGCATCGCAAACTACAACTAGTGTCACAGGAATGGTGCAAAACATCGACAGTAAGAAGAGTCAGTCTTCTTGTACTTAATTCGGCATTGTACCTTTTGTATTTAATTCCGATTCAATATCTGTGTGTCATCGTCAATAAGAAGGTAATAGGGATACAGAAAACCTGAAGTGAAGCATCGGAATCTATAACTAGTGTCACAGGAATGGTTCAAAACATAGACAGTAAAAAGAGTCAGTATTCTTGTACTTAAGTCGGCATTGTGCCTTTTGTATTTAATTCCGAGGCAATTTCTGTGTTTCATCGTCAATAAGAAGGTCCAAGGGATATAGTAAACATGGAGTGGAGCATCGGAATCTATAACTAGTGTCACAGGAATGGTTCAAACATAGACAGGAAGAAGAGTCAGTCTTCTCGTACTTTAGTCGGCATTGTGACTTTTTTAATTAATTCCGCTGCAATTTCTGTGTTTCATCGTCAATAAGAAGGTCCAAGGGGTACAGTAAACCTGGAGTGAAGCATCGGAAACTACAACTAGTGTCACAGGAATGGTCCAAAACATCGACAGTAAGAAGAATCAGTCTTCTTGTACTTAATTCGGCATTGTGCCTTTAGTATTTAATTCCGATGAAATTTCTGTGTGTCATCGTCAATAAGAAGGTCAGAGGGATACAGTAAATCTGAAGTGACGCATCGGAATCTATAACTAGTGTCGCAGGAATAGTTAAAACATAGTCACTAAGATGAGTCAGTCATCTTGTACTTAAGTCGGCATTGTGCCTTTTGTATTTAATTCCGATGCAATTTCTGTGTTTCATCGTCAATAAGAAGGTCCAAGGGATACAGTAAACCTGAAGTGAAGCATCGGAATCTATAACTAGTGTCACAGGAATGGTTCAAAACGTAGTCAGTAAGAAGAGTCAGTCTTCTTGTACTTAAGTCGGCATTGTGCCTTTTGTATTTAATTCCGATACAATATCTGTGTTTCATCGTCAATAAGAAGGTCCAAGGGATACAGTAAGCCTGAAGTGAAGCACCGGAATCTATAACTAGTGTCACATGAATGGTTCAAAACATAGTCAGTTGGAAGAGTCAGTCTTCTTGTACTTAAGTCGCCATTGTGCCTTTTGTATTTAATTCCGATGCAATTTCTGTGTTTCATCGTCAATAAGAAGGTCCATGGGATACAGTAAACCTGGAGTGAAGCATCGGAATCTATAACTAGTGTCACATGAATGGTTCAAACCATAGTCAGTAAGAAGAGTCAGTCTTCTTGTACTTAATTCGGCATTGTGCCTTTTGTATATAATTCCGATGCAATTTCTGTGTTTCATCGTCAATAAGAAGGGCAGTTTGATACAGTAAACCTGTAGTGAAGCATCGGAATCTATAACTAGTGTCACAGGAATGGTTCAAAACATAGACAGTAGGAGGAGTCAGTCTTCTTATACTTAAGTCGTCATTGTGCCTTTTCTATTTAATTCCGATGCAATTGCTGTGTTTCATCGTCAATAAGAAGGTCCATAGGATACAGTAAACCTGAAGTGAATCATCGGAATCTATAACTAGTGTCACAGGAATGGTTCAAAGCATAGTCAGTAAGGAGAGTCAGTCTTCTTGTACTAAAGTCGGCATTGTGCCTTTTGTATTTATTTCCGATGCAATTTCTGTGTTTCATCTTCACTGAGAAGGTCCAACGAATACAGTAAACCTGGAGTGAAGTATCGGAATCTATAACTAGTGTCACAGGGATGGTACAAAGCATACACAGTAAGAAGAGTCAGTATTCTTGTACTTAAGTCGGCATTGTGCAATTTGTATTTAATTCCGATGCAATTTCTGTGTTTCATCGTCAATAAATAGGTACAAGGGAACCATTAAACCTGAAGTGAAGCACCGGAATCTATAACTAGTGTCAAAGGAATGGTTCAAAACATAGTCAGTAAGAAGAGTCAGTATTTTTGTACTTAAGTCGCCATTGTGCCTATTGTATTAAATTCCGATGGAATTTCTGTGTTTCATCGTCAATAAGAAGGTCCAAGGGATACAGTAAACCTGGAGTGAAGCATCGGAGTCTATAACTAGTGTCACAGGAATGCTTCAAAACATAGACAGTAAGAAGAGTCAGTCTTCTTGTACTTAATTCGGCACTGTGCCTTTTGGATTTAATTCCGATGCAATTTCTGTGTTTCATCGTCAATAAGAAGGTCAGAGGGATACAGTAAACCTGAAGTGAAGCATCGGAATCTATAACTAGTATCACAGGAATGGTTCAAATCATTGACGGTAAGAAGAGTCAGTCTTCTTGTACTTAAGTCGGCATTGTGCCCTTTGTATTTAATTCCGACGCAATTTCTGTGCTTCATCGTCAATAAGAACGTCAGCGGGATACAGTAAATCTGAAGTGAAGCATCGGAATCTATAACTATTGTCACAGGAATGGTTCAAAGCATAGTCAGTAAGAAGAGTCAGTCTTCTTGTACTTAATTCGGCACTGTGCCTTTTGGATTTAATTCCGATGCAATTTCTGTGTTTCATCGTCAATAAGAAGGTCAGAGGGATACAGTAAACCTGAAGTGAAGCATCGGAATCTGTAACTAGTATCACAGGAATGCTTCAAATCATTGACAGTAAGAAGAGTCAGTCTTCTTGTACTTAAGTCGGCATTGAGCCCTTTGTATTTAATTCCGACGCAATTTCTGTGTTTCATCGTCAATAAGAACGTCAGCGGGATACAGTAAATCTGAAGTGAAGCATCGGAATCTGTAACTAGTGTCACAGGAATGGTTCAAAGCATAGTCAGTAAGAAGAGTCAGTCTTCTTGTACTAAAGTCGGCATTGTGCCTTTTGTATTTAATTCCGATGCAATTTCTGTGTTTCATCGTCAATAAGAAGATCCAAGGGATACAGTAAACCTGGAGTGAAGCATCGGAATCTATAACTAGTGTCAAAGGGATGGTTCAGAACATAGACAGTAAGAAGAGTCAGTATTCTTGTACTTAAGTCGGCATCGTGCCTTTTGTATTTAATTCCGATGCAATTTCTGTGTTTCATCTTCAATAAGAAGGTCCATGGGATACAGTAAACCTGAAGTGAAGCATCAGAGTCTATAACTAGTGTCACAGGAATGGTTCAAACCATAGTCAGTAAGAAGAGTCAGTCTTCTTGTACTTAAGTCGGCATTGAGCCTTTTGTATTTAATTCCGATGCAATTTCTGTGTTTCATCGTCAATAAGAATGTCCCAGGGATACAGTAAACATGAAGTGAACCATGGGAATCTATAACTAGTGTCACAGGAATGGTTCTAAACATAGACAGTGGGAAGAGTCAGTCTTCTTGTACTTAAGTCGGCATTGTACCTTTTCTATTTAATTCTGATGCAATTTCTGTGTTTCATCGTCAATAAGAAGGTCAGAGGGATACAGTAAACCTTAAGTGAAGCATCGGAATCTATAACTAGTGTCACAGGAATGGTTCTAAACATAGACAGTAGGAAGAGTCAGTCTTCTTGTACTTAAGTCGGCATCGTGCTTTTTCTATTTAATTCCGATGCAATTTCTGTGTTTCATCGTCAATAAGAAGGTCCAAGGGATA